>NC_069500.1:980258411-980315911 GCF_027579735.1 Bombina bombina | reverse complement strand
ATTTTCTGAACAGTTTATATATTACAATAGTCCATGTTTCTATACCTAAGCCTATTTAGCAATTATTTGACTTATTATAATGTTATAACTGGGATGGGCTGTTACAGGACACGTATTATTGTTTACTCTATTAATGTTAGTTTTTCCTGCCCTTCAGTTCTAGTATTTGTATATTTAACTTCCTTAAACTTTTGTCAAATTACAGAGTACACATTACATTAACAGCAGTAACCATATACAATTCTATGTATAGTCTACACATGGGAGTACTTAGCTTTTTTTTGGGGGGGGGGCAGATCTTGGATTTTTAGACAGAGAAACCTATCATATTGAACAAGCAAACAGTTACACATCTATAAACTCTTATCCCACTGTTTATACCTTAGCCTTTAAGCTTCTACAGAGCTCACACTTGAATTACTAACTACTAGTGATTTTTAGCAAGTGTATGGATGGGCTCAGCCTACTTGTCTCCAATATAGTACTACCCACACATGCTTTAAAATGCAGCAATTCATTTCATCCCTTCCACCGTGAGCACTCCGTCTTCTACACTACATATACTTCCTATGGCCCCATATATACCCTAGCCTGACCATATAAATACAAGCGCGCCTGTAACCACTGTCCTCCCCAAGCCATAGTTTGCTAACCTTCCCATACTCTATACTTATTCCCAGAGGGTTGTTACACTTCTTAAGCATTTACTAACACTCCTCCAGCACCACTTAGCACTTATCATAACATCTTTAATTTCAGGTACTAATCTGTACACTTTAGTCCAATAACCAATATTTTAAGTGGTGCTTACCCGCTGATTGTTATTGGCTATTCCGAAGCCCAATAAGTGGCTGCCAATTTGGTTACCATATGTTTTTTCAGTTTCTTGTGATCAAATGGCCCATAAGTGGCCATCCAACTAGCCAACTAATTAAGCTATTATATCCAGAAAATGGAGGTTTTAGTAGCCTATTTGTTGTCATACATTGGTGTGTCTCTTTTTCATTTATGACTTTTCTTATTTATTTTTGTTTTATATATGACAATGTTTATTGCATAATGATATTCCTATCTTTATCGTTATGAGGCTATCATTGTATGTTATTCTTTATCACAAAACCTCAATAAAAAATTATATATAAAAAGAAAATAGATCTAAGTCTCATTGTGCAGTTATTGATTACGGGCCCACTGTTGGCTCTGGAGCTTTAGTTAAACACAGCCATTCTCCAGCACAGCCAGGCTCCACCCCCCTTGTCTTATCTTTTTTTTAATCCTGCTAGTATTTTTGAGCATATCAAAATATCTGTTTGTGAGTGGTCACATTTGAACAATTCCCTGTTGCACACAAGAATTGTCCCTTAGAGATAATATATGGGACGTGCCATAGATGATAACTATGTGCATGTAACAGTGTATTCTTTGTAACACTTTTCCATTTAATATATTAATTAATTCTGTGTGTCTCACTATTTCCCCTAAAGGTCACATCTAGATAATGAACTTCAGCTGTGTTAAACTCTGAAGTGAATGATAAACCAATCTCTATCATTTAGAAGCTCTAGAAAAATGTTGAGATCCATCCAAATTTATTTTCCAAATGAATATAAATCTAAGTTTTACGAACATGGGTTGAGCGCTTGCTCTTTTTGAATTGTACCTTATTGTTATAAAAATGTAATTTGCTTTAAACCTATATATATTTAGAAATGCCAATTTCTTTTTTTTAATGATTTACTATGTTGGAATTTTTGGATATACAAATACATACCATGAAAGTATAGCTATTTAAATAAAATATTGTATTTCAAATTTGTATATTGTATTGTAGTGATTTTAAGCAATATATTTCATTTGGAATGAAGTACAACAATATTAGCCACGTGTGCTTTGTCTATTTAAATATATTGTCATTTGTAAATGTTTTCAGACATGCAACAGTCTCCAAATCAACAGTTTTCATGTTTAATTATTACCAGTAGTGATCATACTTAATGAAGTTAAAGCAACGGGTTTTATTACAAGCTGATGATTCTGTTTTCACTGAAAAGCTACGCAATTATGGAAATTTTCTAAAAATAACTTGCAATGCTAAATCAACTTTCCACAATATATATATATATATATATATATATATATATATATATATATATATATATATATATATATAGTATATATATGCATTTGCTTAAATGTTTTTGAGAATTAGGAAATAAATGTATATATTCTAAAAGTCATCCAATGATTGAAATAAATTCAAGTTTTCATCAGTTTTTTTTGGTCTTTTGTAAATGTGCTGTAAGCATTTTCAAATTCAATGGAAAATATTTGGCTAGATTACGAGTTGTGCTTTTTAACGGCCGCTGGTATTACGAGTCTTGAAGGTACAGGCTCACCGCTCACTTTTTTGGCCAGACTTGGAAATACCGCAAATCCACTTATGCCAATTGCGTGTCCTATTTTTTAAATGGGACTTGCATAGCGCCGGTATTACGAGTCTGACAAAAAGTGAGCTGTAGACCCTCTCCTGTCAAGACTGGTACCGCATTTAAAAGTCAGTAGTTAAGAGATTTATACTACAACGCCGTAGCATAAAACTCTTAACTAAAGTGATAAAAAGTACACTAACACCCATAAACTACCTATTAACCCCCAAACCGAGGCCCTCCCGCATCGCAAACACTATAATAAAAATTTTAACCCCTAATCTGCCAAACCGGACATCGCCACCACTATAATAAATATAATAACCCCTAAACCGCCCCACTCCCACCTCGCAAACACTAGTTAAATTTTATTAACCTCTAATCTGTCATTCCTAACATCGCTGCAACCTACCTACATTTATTAACCCCTAATCTGCCGCCCGCAACATCGCCGCCACTATATTAAAGTTATTAACCCCTAAATCTAAGTCTAACCCAAAACCTAACACCCCCTAACTTAAATATAATTTAAATAAATCTAAATAAAAATAACTATCATTAACTAAATTATTCCTATTTAAAACTAAATACTTACCTATAAAATAAACCCTAAGCTAGCTACAATATAACTAATAGTTGCATTGTAGCTATCTTAGGGTCTATTTTTATTTTACATGCAAGTTTGTATTTGTTTTAACTAGGTAGAATAGTTATTAAATAGTTATTAACTATTTAATAACTACCTAGTTAAAATAAAGACAAATTTACCTGTAAAATAAAACCTAACCTAAGTTACAATGACACCTAACACTACACTATAATTAAATGACCTAAATTAAATACAATTAAATACAATTATCTAAAGTACAAAAAAAACACACTAAATTACAGAAAATAATAAACAAATTACAAGATTTTTAAACTAATTACACCTAATCTAATCCCCTAACAAAATAAAAAAGCCCCCCCAAATTAAAAAAGCCCTACCCTACACTAAATTACAAATAGCCCATAAAAAGGGCCTTTTGCAGGGCATTGCCCCAAAGTAATCAGCTGTTTTACCTGTAAAAAAAATTACAAATCCCCCTCAACATTAAAACCCACCACCCACACAGCCAACCCTTCTCTAAAACCCACTCAATACCCCCTTAAAGAAACCGGGGCGGAGCATCCTCTTCCATCGAAGTCTTCTTACTAAATGATGGTTCCTTTAAGTGACGTCATCCAAGATGGCATCCCTTCAATTCCGATTGACTGATAGAATACTATCAGCCAATCAGAATTAAGGTAGAAAAAATCCTATTGGCTGATGCAATCAGCCAATAGGATTGAACTTCAATCCTATTGGCTGATCCAATCAGCCAATAGGATTGAGCTGGCATTCTATTGGCTGTTCCAATCAGCCAATTGAATGCCAGCTCAATCCTATTGGCTGATTGCATCAGCCAATAGGATTTTTTCTACCATAATTCCAATTGGCTGATAGAATTCTATCAGCCAATTGGAATTAAAGGGACGCCATCTCGAATGACTTCACTTAAAGGAACCGTCATTTAGTAAGAAGACTTTAATGGAAGAGGATGCTCCGCGCCGGATGTCTTGAAGATGGACCTGCTCCGCGCCGGATGGATGAAGATAGAAGATGCCGTCTGAATGAAGACTTCTGCACGTCTGGAGGACCACTTCGCCCGGCTTGGATGAAGACTTCTCCCGGCTTCGTTGAGGAGTTCGGCCTGGTTGGGTGAAAACTTCTCCCGGTAAGGTGATCTTCAAGGGGTTAATGTTAGGTTTTTTTTAAGGGGGTATTGGGTGGGGGTATATATGTATATATTTGTTTCAGGGTTTATTCTTTCCATTCAGGCTACCTAGGGTTAATTTAGAGAAATTTGTGCAACTGATGATGTCATAATTCTGTATTTCAATCACATGACCCATTGCACCTGTTTGGATTGGTTTCCCTGTGTTTGTGTGATGTATACATTGTTTGCATTTGTCATTTTGTGTTAGATTGAGAAAGGAGTGTTTTTTGGATTCATACTTTGGCCTTTATTTTGGGGGAGGCTCTGAAGGTTTGAGCACCCACTTTTTATTGCCTAAAGAAGTAGAAGTCAGCTGCCAGTATTTGACTTTTGTGCAGGAGTGATAATCTATGTACTGTTTCCATATACATTACCCCATTGTGGATTATAGCACCGCTTACAACCAAGTTTGTTTATTGTTTGTGGGATTTACCTTTCCATCATATCAAGTGAAACCGGCATGTTTGCTTACACGGAGGAGGAAGCATCACAAATTGCTAGCCTCACAGTGGGACCCAGAGAGTTCCTAACAGCCCCTGATAAGGAGATACAAAAAAGAGAATTAGAGCGACTTATGAAAAGACAGGTTGACATACAATTACACATCTCCACCATGGCGAAGTACTACCGTGTTAAAAGGATACTGAGAGGAATGCGATCCCCCCTTCAGCTAACCTTCTTTTCAGATAATCCGGAGTTCTGCACCAAGTATCAGCAGATCCTGAAAAAAAACTTGATGGACATTATGATTCTCAATATAGAGTTTTCTAATCTAGAGCTTAACACCCTGGGATCTGCAATTGCGGCACAACAGGATAAACTTTGGGAGACTGCAGGTGAAGAAGAATACGAGAAGGATGTTCCCGATATTAAGGAAGCGACCGGAAACTTCAAACAGGAAGTGGAGGAGCGCAAGCGCCGGAAGTTCCGACGCGATGAGCAGGATTACATGACCGGAAGTGTATACCACTGGAATTGAGGCAGGAGATGACCGGTTAACACATATCCCCGCAGGCCTTATACAGGTTCCAGACAGAATGCCGGCTCAGACACGGGATCCTCCGCAGGGTCTGATAATGCTGGCGTGAGTCAAGGTATGGATGTCACATCCACGTCCTTTATTTTAGAAGGAGGCTCAGCAACTGTAAGAGGCAACACCAGCGGACCTGGAGGAGCAGAAGGAGGCGGAGGTATGGGCACAAGAGCACGGACAAACCAGAGGAGGAGGAGGTAAATATAGTTAACCTGTCTATAAAAGAACTTTCTACTGATGAGATATCTTTGTTAAGTAAGGGGTTATCCTTTTGCCCCACTGAACATCTTGATACATTTGCTACACTGGTTGATCTCACCTGTTTCTTCAGGTTACTCAGGCTTAAGGCCTTTTTCAACAACCCAAATAGGGCATTTACACATACCTCTGAAGATAATACCAACACTTTATTTGATATGGGAAATTTGGGGTTACTCAAGAAGAGTCAGTTTAATCCCCCTAATGACAACCCAGCAGTAGAGACTTTCATTACACTGGTGGAGAGTGAGTTCAAAAACCTTTCTTATAAGGATAAAAAAGAGTGGCAATATGAATCTTTCTTACAGGGAACAACAAGCCCTTAAACGTCTCCAGGAGGACAAAAATATCACCATTAAGCCAGCCAATAAGGGCCCTTGTCATTATGGACACTAGTAAATACAGGGCACAAATACAAATACAAATAAAGAGGTCCATCGAAAACTTAATGATGGAGCCACTTATGAGAAATTACAAAGGGATCCCTCTAGGAGAATTATGAGAGTGCTAAAAAACATAATTAATAACGGATTACAGAGGGACATCATTGGCCATAAGTTAGCTGAATTTTTACTACCCTCACACCCTGTGATTCCGGTGTTTTACGTAATGCCCAAAATTCATAAGAGCCTGGTGGATCCTCTAGGATGGCCCATTGTGGCTGGAAGGAATTGGGTCTTTGTTGAGTCCCTCTGCCCAGTTTTTGGACAAGATTCTGTCTCCATTAGATACAAAGGGAAGGTCCTACATCAAGGACACCATGGACTTTATTGATAAGATCCAACAATATGATAATTTGGGGGGTGTACTGTTGTCCACCTGGGATGTGACATCCCTGTATACTGTCACCCCCCACCCCCCCATTGTGGGAGCCGACAGTGTAAGTGTAGGTGTCCTTGCCCAGAGTGGGGAATATAATGATGTTCAATGTAATTTTCTGATTGATTTGATAGAACTTGTGCTTAACAATCATTTTTTTATGTTTGAGAATATTTTTTTTCTGCAGAAAAACGGCACGGCGATGGGGTCCAACGTTGCTCCATCCTATGCCTGTTTAGTGATGGATGTGATTGCAGAGAAATTTGTGTATCCTCATCGTTTCTACAAGGAATTCTAACTGGGGTGGTTCCGCTACATAGAAGCATTAATGCAGCTCAGGGAGGATATTGAGAGGGATGTCCCCTTCCTTAGATTTAGCTGTAAAATTGATTCTGAACAGATTGAGTTCCTTGACACCTTAGTGAATAAGAATGATAAGACAGATCGCAACACTTTGTTGCACAGGGACAGTTTTCATCCACCTAGAGTATTTCAAAGTGTCCCGAAATTACAACTGATTTGGGTAAATAGGATTGTCTCCAATGTTGAGAGGAGACAGGAGAGATCAGGGCAGATGTTCAAGAAATTTGTCAAGAGGGAGTATAATAAACAGGAACTTGATCGAATACAGGAGAGTCTCAGTGAGAGTAATGACAGTCGGAAGGAACAACATCCAAATAGGATGTAATTTGTTACCACCTTTAGTACTATGAGTGATCAGGTATACAAAATCCTTAAGAGTAATTTGTATGTTTTAAGGGAGGCCTGTCCTAATATTAAGGAGTTTGAACATGTCCCTCTGTCCATGCTGACGACTCGACAATACAGGTGCCTTTTATTACGTATAGTGAAAACAGATTTCTGATCGAGAATATTCTGAAAAAGCACTGGCATTTCCTCAAGGAGGATAATATTGTTGGGAAAGATCTCAACAATTCTCCCAAATTTATTTACCGGAAGACTAAGAATTTGAAAACAATGATTGCACCAAGTGTTCCCATTACCACCAAAAAGAGAACAAATGATGTATTTGGCAAACAATTGAATGGAATTTTTCCATGTCATTCATGCAAAGCATGCAAGCATTGTAAAAAAGCACACACTTTCATATCTAAGGTCACACATGAATCTTTCAATATGAAAGAGATGATCAGATGCCATGACTCAGGGGTCATATATCTTATCGAGTGTGGTTGTGGACTTCAGTACATAGGGCAGACCTCTAGAAAACTCAAGGACAGGATCCACGAGCACCTACTCCAGATCAAATGGGGTAAGAAAGACTTCCCCTTGTACAAACATTTTAAAGAAGTCCACAATGGAAACAACAAAACTTTTAGATATATGGGCATCAACAAACCGATGAAGAATTGGAGAGGGGGGGATCATGAAAAGCAACTCTTAAGAGTCGAATCCAAATGGATTTTTAACTTAGACTGCACTTATCCAAAAGGCTTCAATAGCAGTACAGAGATACTCCATCTACTGTGAAAACTGCCAAGATAGTCTTACATTTAAATCCATTTCGCTATAGTATTCCTAGAGTCATCAATCACTCAGTACCACCTCTGACTGAATAATAAAGGAATCCTTACTGAAGTGGATCTCTCTGAGTTGGATAACATTCATATATCCTTACCTCCAATCATATCCATACTCAAGTTATATTTATGAGTCATCAATAAAAGATGACTATAGTATAATAAAGGAAGCATATGTATGTGTATACACAAGTATTATTAACATACCAATATGGGAATATATATGGGAACTAAGATAAGTTAAAATTTAAAAAAAAAAAAATGATCACCTTTTTAAACATTTTTTAAATTTCTCTAGATTTTATATAATTGTGGAGTTTCCATTTAACGATATCGTAAACTTTTCATATAAGGCATTTTTTTGTATCCTTTTCTGTCAATAGCCGGTTATTTATGTATTTATGTAATTATGTAGTATTTTAAAGTCTTATCAAACCATTAATTGGTTTCTTAACTAGTTTTTATTAATATATGTCCTAGTTATTATATAAACCTATTAGCCATTATTTCCGTATGAACTTTGTATTATCTTAACATTCTTTTATACACCTATATATCCACTTGAACCTGAGTTTTTAATACCACATTCACCAATAAAGATCCCGTCACCATGCGCTATTTACCGCCAAAGTCCAATCACTCTAAGTGAAACACACCTCTCAATCTCTGCGCATATCCGGAAGTGAACGCATAGCATACAGCGTCACTTCCAGTCACAGTACATCATCGCAGAATCAGTGGCAGATCCCTAGAAGAGGAAGCAATCGGTACTAAAGATAGTACATCCGGTGGAATCACACCACCGTAAGTAGACAGATCCCTAAGAGCGGAATTAACAGTCTAGCGCATCCGGAACCACAGAGCCTGTAGTTTTTACACAGGCTTCCGTATACGGGTCCCAACTGACGTTTTTGGCGTGAATTTTAAGGCGCCAATTTGTTAGCTTCTGATTGGGCCATATTATCCATTTAAGGTACGATTATTGAATAGCCGATACCAGTCTTGAAAAAGGTCCCCAGGGACCGAAACGCATTGACTATACTAGTATTACGGCTCAGGTTCATTTGGTAAGTTGAATACCTATATTATTCATATTTAGTAGCATTATTGCACTATGTTTATTTCTATTCCCTTTTAGGACATCCTAAAGGTTTTTACTATTGGATTCTCTACACGTCATCTACTATTATTCACAAAAACTTTAATCATCCACCATTATTCGCAAAAAAACCGTTAATAATATGGTTTAATTCTTCTAAGAAGAGGAACACTTATTTCCACTATCACTATATGGGTCATCATATGGGATATCACATTAAGGACTACAACACTAATTGCACAGCAATTTATTTTTAATTTTAATTTTATTTTTGTCTTCATTTTTATTTTTCAGTTTTAGGTGTACACCTTATTTCTCTATATAGTTATATATATAGTTTGTTATATATTTTTTACCATTTTTTTCACCAATTTTTTACCAATTTTTGTATTTTCACTTTCATTTTTGCACCACTTTTTTGGTCATTTTTTCCACTCTTTTTTTTTTTCACTTTTGTTCACATTTTTTCAACATAGGCATCTATATATATTTTTATTCATTTTTGTTTGGATTTTTTGTTTGGATTTTTTATTGCATCTAAACCACTCATCACGGATTTGTCATACCCAAGTTCACGGAAATATTAGCCATCTGTAACCTTCAATCTGGACTGTATAGACTTTTAGACTTTTAGACTTTCTCATCACTGTCCACTGAGGACACTTATTGGACCAATTTAGTCCAGACCAATTGCCACTTTCTCAATCATACAATAGGAACCTTATATGTACTCCTATTCAATCAGCCATAGTTTTTAGCTTGATGTTTTAGTTTGTTGTTTTAGTTTGTTGCATTAGCCCATGATGTTTTAGTTTGATGTATTAGCCTTTTGATGTATTAGCTCTATATGATTTTTTAACATTTTTTATGAATCATCTTCACTATTGTGTAGCATAATAAATTGTATTTTATACTACATCTATTGATACATATCTGTTATCCACCACTAGCACCACATCTTTAGACACATATATTTGGATTCCACCTTAAGCTATTAACCCCCTTCTAGGGTTACCATAGCGCTCCCTCTAAGCATCCTTTCTCTACTTATATTTGGGGTCCGGTTGGGATGCACATATTTTTGGCGCTGACAATACTAGGAGAGATCAGGGCAGATGTTCAAGAAATTTGTCAAGAGGGAGTATAAAAAACAGGAACTTGATCAAATACAGGAGAGACTCAGTGAGAGTAATGACAGACAGAAGGAACAACATCCAAATAGGATGTCATTTGTTACCACCTTTAGTACTATGAGTGAAAAATCCTTAAGAGGAATTGGTATGTTTTAATATTAAGGAGTTTGAGCATGTCCCTCATGCAGCTTATAGGAAAGGAAACACTACTGGCAGGAGATTGGTACGGGCCTGTCAGAAAGTACTGATGGCACTATACAACGCTTCTTGGGTAAACCCCGGAGTGGTACATTTCCATGTTTGGGGTGTGCACAGTGTAATAGCGTTATTAAAGGTGGTGAGATTTCACACCCCAACACTGGGAAGAGGTATAAAATACCTGTCTATTACATGTGCAATTCCACATATGTGGTGTATGCACTTAAATGCCCCTGTGGTTTACTGTACATAGGGGAAACTACCCAAAAGGTCAAGAATCGTGTGTGTCAACAGAAATCCAATATTAGAAATGATAAACAGGCCCATCTCCCCGTTCCATCCCATTTTATAGAAAAAGGCCATCAGGCCAATCAGCTTAGATTCATGGTCATTGATCATGCTAAAAAGAGACCTAGGGGAGGTGATAGGATTAGGGACCTTCTATATAGAGAAGCTAAATGGATATGGCTCTTGGACACTATGACACTTCGGGAGTGCTTCAAAGGGAGAACGATATGGTAGACAAAAACACCAATTCATACAGTCCCCGTAAACTATATGTACTATGTGGGGATAAAGTGTGCTGGTACGTGGGGAGTATTGGTAACACAAGTGATAATTGTCATTTATAATAAACAACAAAGTTTGTTGTCAGTTAGACACCTTGTAAAAGTCCAGCCTGTGTGCCTAGAAGTCTTTGAATAAGTGAGTCAGCACATATACCATCTTATACGGTACAGTCCGTGCAGGATTCTGGGTAAAAGGGCTCAAATTTCTTATCTGCTAAGTAGCATAAGATGATAGCATTCACCGCCTTACCACAGTAATATTCATGTACTCACAGTCAAATCAGAGGGAGGCTGGCGACTCCGGTGATCCTGGGCTGCCTCGCGGTCCCTTCCTTTGGGTTGAATTGCGGGTATGCCTAACACCGCTCGCCGAAAAAAACTCCTCTCTCACAAGTGGATCCAAGCAAACACAGGCCTTGGCGGGACTCACTGCTGATGTTAACGATCCTGAGTGGTTAACCGTTGCACACCTTCCTTCCTCCCATTGGTCGATAGGTACCAGCACACACTCCTTCAGTCTGATCCCCGGAATAACGGCAATAGTAATCCAAAGAGAAGAGAGCAAGTCCGGGGTCAGATTTAAAAGCAAAATACTTTATTGTAAAAGTTAAAATCCGACATGGGGACAGAACACAAAAATCCAAAACACCTAAAGCTGTGGCTTACACGTTTCGGCCGTAGCCTTACTCATAGCCAATATCACATTGCTGAGCTATTCAGTTTAAAAAGGCCCCCCTGGGCTGTGATTGGTTAAAAAAACAATAGGTGTGTTTGGAATGTGATTAGTTACCTGTGAAACTAACAAATGTCTACTGTGAGTCAATCCAGCATAACAAAACATCTTAGGCATAGAAAACTTCAAAGACAAATATAGATGAATTGAAAATACAAACACTGAATACCGGCCTCATCTTATGTAAAGCCTAGCCTTGGGAACTATCATAGTATATCATATTATTGTGTCTATAATTAAAACACTAACCTATTAACAATAGTTCTTGCCAATCTCAAGTCTGTAATTATCTATATTTGTAAAATCCCTCTCCAAACTGAAACTGGAAAATATCAATAAATCTACAGCTAATCCAGTCTATAAATACATGGATTATATTAATGTAGTTAAATGAATGTGACTCTGTGTCTAAGGATGGAGCAAGTGAGATAATTCAAAAATCAATATATAGTACAAAGTAAAAAATAAATATAAATAATAAATGTGATGGTAATGAGAAAATATTTGAATCCAAAAGAGCTAAGGGATGTCTAATATTATTATTCCCAATAATTAATTAGATCATATTGGGAATTTAAACCTCTGGTATGTCTGGTTTCCAGCTGGAAAATCCAGAACATTTCTCGTTTCCCTAACAATTTTTCTTTGTCACCCCCCCCCTCTGGGAAGTAACCACTTGTTCGATTGCCTTCCATTTTAATGAAGCAATGCTGTTATGATGTTTTGTGACAAAGTGCTGCACAATTGGAGTAGTTGCTTTCCCCATTTTGATGGAACTGAAATGTTCCCTCATGCGGGATCTTACGTCTCTAGTCGTAAGACCTATATATTGGACCTGACATAATGTACACTCCAACATATAAATAACATTGCTTGATGAGCAATTGAGACATCTTTCAATGTCATATGTTTAACCTGTAACAGTGGAGGAAAAGGTGGTTGTTATATCCATGTATTCACACGGTTTACACCTATTGTGTCCGCATCTAAACATGCCCCTATGTTATAGCCATGAGCTAGTAGGTTTTTTTATAGGTTTTAATTTAGAAGGGGAGAGTATGTTACCAAGTGTACAAGCCCTTCTGTATGAGCATCTCAGACCATTATCAACAGTGTCAATTAGTTTGTCATCTGCTCTTAACATACCATAGTGTTTCCGAACTATGCCACATATTTGTTGATATTGAGCACTAAATGTGGTAACAAATGTGACTCCCTTATGATCAGATGAGGTGGTGTCACCACTTTTGGGGGTGAACAAAGATCTTCTATCTATATGTTTAACCTCATTTAAAGCCTTGCTTATATCAGAATTTTTATAACCCCTCTCTTTGAGGCGCTTCACTAGATCTTTTGACTGTTTATCATATGTTAGTGTGTCTGAACAGTTTCATTTGAGCCTCATCAGCTGTCCCTTTGCTATCGCGTAAGGGACATGTTTTGGATGGCAGCTCCGGCCATGTAGCAAAGTGTTGCCCGAGATTGGTTTCCTGTAACTGCTGGTTACAATCCTGCCATCAAACATGCCCCTCATCGTGATATCAAGGAAATTTATTTCATAGGGTTCTACCTCGAAAGTGAACTCAAGATTGAGATCATTGTCATTGATCCAAGTCATAAACTTAACGATATTATCTTTCTCACCCTTCCAAATTATTAGAAGGTCATCAATGAAACGCTTGTAGAAAGCAATTTCATTGATATATGGATTCATTTGTGCATAGACGTGGGACAGCTCCCACCAACCTAAATATAGGTTGGCATATGAAGGTGCAAATTTAGCACCCATAGCTGTCCCACGTCTCTGCAAGAAAAAATCACCCTCAAACTCAAAATAATTGTGGGTCAACAAAAATAAAGTAACCCTCAATATATATTCCTGGTATTGAGTGGAAAAATTAGTTTGTTCCTCCAAAAAATATCTCAAAGCCTGTATCCTCCTTGTCATGTGGAATCATGGAATATAAGGATGTTACATCCACTGTGACCCATACGTTGTCAGTATTCCATTTCTCAGATTCAAGTGATTGTAAAACATGTGTGGTGTCTTTTAAATGACTCGGCAACTGGGTCACCAGTGGCTGCAATATCGCATCCAACCATTGGGATACATTTTCCGTGTATGACCCTATACAGCTGACAATAGGCCTACCCTTCACACCCTCCAAAGATTTGTGAACCTTTGGAAGGTGGTGAAAGATAGGAGTGACAGGGTGGTCGACCAAAAGATAGTCATAGGTGTTTCTATCTAGGAAGCCACTTTACAGGCCATCATCCAAAAGATCTTTAAGCTCCTTTTGGAAAAACCAAATGGGGTTGTAATCAAGTTTTGTGTAACTCTCTATGTCTAGTAATTGCCTGTTGGCTTCCTTTATGTAATCAGACCTGTTCAAAACAACCACCGATCCACCTTTGTCAGCTCCTTTTACCACCAATGCTTTATTGTTCTGAATGGATTTTAAGGCTGTTTTCTCCTGTTTAGTCAAATTGTTAATTGTACATGTATTTGTAGTTTTCAAATTCACAAGATCCTGCTCCACCCTTTTATAAAAGGTTTCTAGGACATTACCTCGTGAATGAATGGGATAAAATTTGGACTTGTTTTTAAATCTGACTTGTTTGTCCACTGATTGACTAGGGGACAAAGAGCCCTCATTCAAAAGACTGTTAAGATTAATAACATCACATTGTTCTGAGAAAGATAAGGGCAGACTCTGGTCATCCACTCTCCTATCTAGTAGTGGAGTAGAATTCTCAGAGTCATGGAAATGCTTGCGCAGAGTTAAATTCCTTATTAGTCTGTTAAGATCTATGATGGTACTGAAAAGATTGAAGTCACTGGTTGGTGCAAAACCTAAACCGTGGCTCAAGACTTTAATTTGTATGGGGGTTAATACAACATCTGATAAATTAATGACCTGAAAGTTTAATGTCTCTGCTGGGATCTGTTTGTTCTCTGAGGATATCTGGGTTCTGAGGTACCTGTTGCCCCTGTTCCCCTCCCTAGGACTTGTGGAGGGATTGAAAAAACCTGTTCAATGGCTCTAGAGTCTTGTACAGTCCTGTTATCTGTATTCATAGAACCCATACCCATATGTGTATTAACAATGGGAGGAGAAATGTGATAGTTCTGATATGAATGACCACTGTGATATGTATTTGGTGCCATATTCTGTTGTGTGTAGTCATACTGTGATGGTCTTGGCTGTTGAAAAGATGTGGTTCCTGAGGGCATTGTCATATGTGCATAATCATCATAAGGTCTAGGCCTATTGCAATTATCATTAGGCATTTCAGTGATAGTTCTGTATGAGGATACTTGTGTATTACTTGGTTGTTTCAAAATGCCTTGGGGAATTATAGGTTGAGTATATTGAACTGTGTCTCTATTATTTCTGAGAATCATCCCCTCCTGAGTCTACCTCACTATCACTGAATGCAACCTGTCTACTGTTCCTCCAGCGTCTATTACGTCTATTACGACTACTACTCCGCTGTCTATTCTGTTGCTTTCTGGCCATAAATCTCTGCTGCTTATTCCATATGTAAACAGTGTTTGCTTGATAATCACTATTATCCCTGATGAATTTGGAATGTTTGTGTTCCATTATCTGCAGCTTAGTGTCTGCTACAACCTTTAAAAGCTGTTCATCAAACCCCTTAAACTGACTGTCCTGACTTCTTTTATTTAGCTCATTTTGGATCTCTGCAATATCTATTCTAAGCATTTTGAGCAAATTAATTTTATATCCAATCAATAACATCATCAGTTTCAAGGAACAGTCAGTTAAAGTCTGATTCCAATCATCAATGAAAGACTTATCGTTGGTTTCAAAGGATGGGAACTTTTGTATTCTCATGCCCCTTGGTACCATCTGTTGAGAATAATATCTTTCAAGAGTCCAGATATCCCATTGTAGTTTGTGTTCTTTGATTAAGTTTACTTCCATCTCTATAAACAGAGTATTCAATGTCATAATAGTCCTGTCCGTGTGTGTGTTTGGATCCACTTTTGAGAGAGGAGTTTTTTCAGCGAGCGGTGTTAGGCATATCCGCAATTCAACCCAAAGGAAGGGACCGCGAGGCAGCCCAGGATCACTAGAGTCGCCAGCCTCCCTCTGATTTGACTGTGAGTACATAAATATTACTGTGGTAGGGCGGTGAATGCTATCATCTTATGCTACTTAGCAGCTAAGAAATTTGAGCCCTGTTACCCAGAATCCTGCATGGACTGTACCGTATGAGGTGGTATATGTACTGACTCACTTATTCAAAGACTATTTTTGTTCTAGGCACACAGGCTGGACTTTTACAAGGTGTCTAACTGACAACAAACTTTGTTGTTTATTATAAATGACAATTATCACTTGTGTTACCAATACTCCCCACGTACCAGCACACTTTATCCCCACATAGTACATATAGTTTATGGGGACTGTATGAATTGGTGTTTTTGTCTACCATATCGCTCTCCCTTTGAAATATATTAGGCACAAATCGGCTTTGTCTTGGTGGACAGCACCTTAGTCATATACTTCAAGTTTTTTTATACTTGTGCTCCTTACTTAACATGGAGGAACAGAATCAAACCTACTACTCCCTCATTCCAGTGACTGAGAGGGATTGTCTCCAGCAGGACATTGACAAGGTTTTTTCTACGGACAGGACTATTATGACATTGAATACTCTGTTTATAGAAATGGAAGCAAGCTTAATCAAAGAACAAAATGAGCTAAATAAAAGAAGTCAGGACAGTCAGTTTAAGGGGTTTGATGAACAGCTTTTAAAGGTTGTAGCAGACACTAAGCTGCAGATAATGGAACACAAACATTCCAAATTCATCAGGGATAATAGTGATTATCAAGCAAACACTGTTTACATATGGAATAAGCAGCAGAGATTTATGGCCAGAAAGCAACAGAATAGACAGCGGAGTAGTAGTCGTAATAGACGTAATAGACGCTGGAGGAACAGTAGACAGGTTGCATTCAGCGATAGTGAGGTAGACTCAGGAGGGGATGATTCTCAGAAATAATAGAGACACAGTTCAATATACTCAACCTATAATTCCCCAAGGCATTTTGAAACAACCAAGTAATACACAAGTATCCTCATACAGAACTATCACTGAAATGCCTAATGATAATTGCAATAGGCCTAGACCTTATGATGATTATGCACATATGACAATGCCCTCAGGAACCACATCTTTTCAACAGCCAAGACCATCACAGTATGACTACACACAACAGAATATGGCACCAAATACATATCACAGTGGTCATTCATATCAGAACTATCACATTTCTCCTCCCATTGTTAATACACATATGGGTATGGGTTCTATGAATACAGATAACAGGACTGTACAAGACTCTAGAGCCATTGAACAGGTTTTTTCAATCCCTCCACAAGTCCTAGGGAGGGGAACAGGGGCAACAGGTACCTCAGAACCCAGATATCCTCAGAGAACAAACAGATCCCAGCAGAGACATTAAACTTTCAGGTCATTAATTTATCAGATGTTGTATTAACCCCCATACAAATTAAAGTCTTGAGCCACGGTTTAGGTTTTGCATCAACCAGTGACTTCAATCTTTTCAGTACCATCATAGATCTTAACAGACTAATAAGGAATTTAACTCTGCGCAAGCATTTCCATGACTCTGAGAATTCTACTCCACTACTAGATAGGAGAGTGGATGACCAGAGTCTGCCCTTATCTTTCTCAGAACAATGTGATGTTATTAATCTTAACAGTCTTTTGAATGAGGGCTCTTTGTCCCCTAGTCAATCAGTGGACAAACAAGTCAGATTTAAAAACAAGTCCAAATTTTATCCCATTCATTCACGAGGTAATGTCCTAGAAACCTTTTATAAAAGGGTGGAGCAGGATCTTGTGAATTTGAAAACTACAAATACATGTACAATTAACAATTTGACTAAACAGGAGAAAACAGCCTTAAAATCCATTCAGAACAATAAAGCATTGGTGGTAAAAGGAGCTGACAAAGGTGGATCGGTGGTTGTTTTGAACAGGTCTGATTACATAAAGGAAGCCAACAGGCAATTACTAGACATAGAGAGTTACACAAAACTTGATTACAACCCCATTTTGTTTTTCCAAAAGGAGCTTAAAGATCTTTTGGATGATGGCCTGTAAAGTGGCTTCCTAGATAGAAACACCTATGACTATCTTTTGGTCGACCACCCTGTCACTCCTATCTTTCACCACCTTCCAAAGGTTCACAAATCTTTGGAGGGTGTGAAGGGTAGGCCTATTGTCAGCGGTATAGGGTCATACACGGAAAATGTATCCCAATGGTTGGATTCGATATTGCAGCCACTGGTGACCCAGTTGCCGAGTCATTTAAAAGACACCACACATGTTTTACAATCACTTGAATCTGAGAAATGGAATACTGACAACGTATGGGTCACAGTGGATGTAGCATCCTTATATTCCATGATTCCACATGACAAGGGGATACAGGCTTTGAGATATTTTTTGGAGGAACAAACTAATTTTTCCACTCAATACCAGGAATATATATTGAGGGTTACTTTATTTTTGTTGACCCACAATTATTTTGAGTTTGAGGGTGATTTTTTCTTGCAGAGACGTGGGACAGCTATGGGTGCTAAATTTGCACCTTCATACAGGCTTTGAGATATTTTTTGGAGGAACAAACTAATTTTTCCACTCAATACCAGGAATATATATTGAGGGTTACTTTATTTTTGTTGACCCACAATTATTTTGAGTTTGAGGGTGATTTTTTCTTGCAGAGACGTGGGACAGCTATGGGTGCTAAATTTGCACCTTCATACGCCAACCTATATTTAGGTTGGTGGGAGCTGTCCCACGTCTATGCACAAATTAATCCATATATCAATGAAATTGCTTTCTACAAGCGTTTCATTGATGACCTTCTAATAATTTGGAAGGGTGAGAAAGATAATATCGTTAAGTTTATGACTTGGATCAATGACAATGATCTCAATCTTGAGTTCACTGTCGAGGTAGAACCCTATGAAATAAATTTCCTTGATATCACGATGAGGGGCATCTTTGATGGCAGGATTGTAACCAGCAGTTACAGGAAACCAATCTCGGGCAACACTTTGCTACATGTCCCTTACGCGATAGCAAAGGGACAGCTGATTAGGCTCAAACGAAACTGTTCAGACACACTAACATATGATAAACAGTCAAAAGATCTAGTGAAGCGCCTAAAAGAGAGGGGTTATAAAAATTCTGATATAACCAAGGCTTTAAATGAGGTTAAACATATAGATAGAAGATCTTTGCTCACCCCCAAAAGTGGTGACACCACCTCATCTGATCATAAGGGAGTCACATTTGTTACCACATTCAGTGCTCAATATCAACAAATATGTGGCATAGTTCGGAAACACTATGGTATGTTAATAGCAGATGACAAACTAATTGACACTGTTGATAATGGTCTGAGATGCTCATACAGACGGGCTTGTACACTTGGTAACATACTCTCCCCTTCTAAATTAAAACCTATAAAAAAACCTACTAGCTCATGGCTACAACATAGGGGCATGTTTAGATGCGGACACAATAGGTGTAAACCGTGTGAATACATGGATATAACAACCACCTTTTCCTCCACTGTTACAGGTAAAACATATGACATTGAAAGATGTCTCAATTGCTCATCAAGCAATGTTATTTATATGTTGGAGTGTACATTATGTCAGGTCCAATATATAGGTCTTACGACTAGAGACGTAAGATCCCGCATGAGGGAACATTTCAGTTCCATCAAAGTGGGGAAAGCAACTACTCCAATTGTGCAGCACTTTGTCACAAAACATCATAACAGCATTGCTTCATTAAAATGGAAGGCAATCAAACAAGTGGTTACTCCCCAGAGGGGGGGTGACAAAGAAAAATTGTTAGGGAAACGAGAAATGTTCTGGATTTTCCAGCTGGAAACCAGACATCCCAGAGGTTTAAATTCCCAATATGATCTAATTAATTATTGGGAATAATAATATTAGACATCCCTTAGCTCTTTTGGATTCAAATACCATCACATTTATTATTTATATTTATTTTTTACTTTGTACTATATATTGATTTTTGAATTATCTCACTTGCTCCATCCTTAGACACAGAGCCACATTCATTTAACTACATTAATATAATCCATGTATTTATAGACTGGATTAGCTGTAGATTTATTGATATTTTCCAGTTTAAGTTTGGAGAGGGATTTTACAAATATAGATAATTACAGACTTGAGATTGGCAAGAACTATTGTTAATAGGTTAGTGTTTTAATTATAGACACAATAATATGATATACTATGATAGTTCCCAAGGCTAGGCTTTACATAAGATGAGGCCGATATTCAGTGTTTGTATTTTCAATTTATCTATATTTGTCTTTGAAGTTTTCTATGCCTAAAATGTTTTTTTATGCTGGATTGACTCACAGTAGACATTTGTTAGTTTCACAGGTAACTAATCACATTCCAAACACACCTATTGTTTTTTGAACCAATCACAGCCCGGGGGGGGGGGGCTTTTTAAACTGAATAGCTCAGCAATGTGATATTGGCTATGAGTAAGGCTACGGCCGAAACGCGTAAGCCACAGCTTTAGGTGTTTTGGATTTTTGTGTTCTGTCCCCATGTCGGATTTTAACTTTTACAATAAAGTATTTTGATTTTAAATCTGACCCCGGACTTGCTCTCTTCTCTTTTGACTTTGGGAATCCTACCTTCTGCTGTGTTTTTTGGATTCATATTTAATACAGTGTTAAAATTGTGTATTTACTGTAAATATTTGCCATTCTAATGTTCTGCACATAGAGTATTTCTAAATACATATTTAGAGTAATTAGAGTATTTCTAAATAGATATTAATATAAATATATATATAGAATTATGTATTTATGAATAATAGACAGCAAAGGAGAGTGGCGAGAGAGAGAGCAAAGTAGAGGGGGGAGAGAGAGCAAAGGAGAGGGGGGAGAGAGAGAGCAAAGGAGAGGGGGAGGGAGAGCAAAAGAGAGGGGGGAGAGAGAGCAAAGAAGAGGGGGGGAGAGAGAGAGCAAAGGAGAGGGGGGAGGGAGAGCAAAAGAGAGGGGGGAGTGAGAGCAAAGGAGAGGGGGGAGAGAGAGCAAAGTAGAGGGGGGAGAGAGCAAAGGAGAGGGGGGAGAGAGAGCAAAGGAGAGGGGAGAGAGAGCAAAGGAGAGAGGGGAGAGCAAAAGAGAGAGGGAGAGAGAGCAAAAGAGAGGGGAAAAGAGGGCAAAAAAGAGAGAGGAGAGAGAGCAAAATACGGGGGAGAGAGAGCAAAATATGTGGGGCAGAGAAAGCAAAAGAGGGGGGAGAGAGAGCAAAAGAGGGGGAGAGAGCAAAAGAGGGGGAGACAGCAAAAGAGAGGGGGAGAGAGCAAAAGAGAGGGGGAGAGAGAGAGCAAAAGAAAGGGGGAGAGAAAGAGAGCAAAAGAGAGGGGGAGAGAGAGCAAAAGAGAGGGGGGAGAGAGAGCAAAGGAGAGGGGAGAGAGAGCAAAGGAGAGGGGGGAGAGAGAGCAAAGGAGAGGGGGGAGGGAGAGCAAAAGAGAGAGGGGAGAGAGAGCAAAGTAGAGGGGGGAGAGAGAGCAAAGGAGAGAGGGGAGAGAGAGCAAAGTAGAGGGGGGAGGGAGAGCAAAGTAGAGGGGGGAGAGAGAGCAAAGGAGAGAGGGAGAGAGAGTAAAGGAGAGGGGGGAGAGAGAGCAAAGGAGAGAGGGGAGAACAAAAGAGAGGGGGAGAAAGAGCAAAAGAGAGGGGGAGAGAGAGCAAAAAAGAGAGGGGAGGGAGAGGAAAAGAGGGGGAGAGAGCAAAATAGGTGGGAGAGAAAAAACAAAAGAGTGGGAGAGAGAGCAAAAGAGAGGGGGGAGATAGCAAAAGAGAGGAGGAGAGAGCAAAAGAGAGGGGGGAGAGAGAGCAAAAGAAAGGGGGAGAGAGAAAGAGAGCAAAAGTGAGGAGGAGAGAGAACAAAAGAGAGGGGGGAGAGAGAGCAAAAGAGAGCGCAAAAGAGAGGGGGAGAGAGAGCGCCAAAGAGAGGTGGAGAGAGAGAGCGCAAAATAGAGGGGGGAGAGAGTGAGAGCAAAAGATAGGAGGAGAGAGAGCAAAAGAGAGGGGGAAGAGAGAGAGCAAGGGGTGGGACCGATGTACTACAAAAAATGGCCTGTGTGCACAGGCTTTAGGCCTAGTTCTAGCATAAATCACTAATTGTGCTCACACATTCACATTTACTTTTAAGCTATTGCATTTACTTTCAACTCGTAATACCAGCAGTAAACCCGATGAGCGCAAACACCCGCAATAAACCCCTTATCACTTGCATGTAAATATAAGCACTCCACTCGTAATCTGGCTCTTTATCTAAATCATGAAAGTTTAATTTTACTTTTTCTGCCCTTTTAATTATGTATAGTAAAACAACTTTGTAATATACCTTTATATTTTTGTTCCCTTTTTCTGTAATATAAGTATGAAAATTGTGGATTTTCTAGTCCTGAAAACTGAAAGAGCACATGGCAGGCTTCGCAAGCCTAACCTTGACAGATATCTGTATCTCATTTTCATTATTTTATCTTATAATTTCTAGTGAAACCAAACAATAGAGATGTGCTTAACTTAACAACAGTGACAAGCACTATCTTCTGCAGGCTCCACTGCTGCTTAACCTCTCTGCCACCTAAAATGTGGCAGAGTTAAATTATCCTGTTTCAATCAGGATGATTGACAGCCCCTAGTCGCAGACGATTGGCCGCCAGCAAGCAGGGAGGCAGTATTCCACAAGCAAATGCTTGTGCAATCTTCTATGCCCGCTCGCAGTGAGGTCCAGTGGACATGTTATTTACCTTTAGTAAATAGAGCCCATGGTGTTTTCCTGTTAACTTTATGACAAAGTTAATTTAAAGAGATATGAAACAAAATATTTTGTGATACACACAGAGCATATAATTTTTAAAAAGTTTCCAATTTATTTATATTATCAAGTTTGCTTCCTTCCTGTGGTATTCTTGGCTGGAGAGAAAACTAGGTAGGCATCTGAAGTACTACATGTCAGGAAATAGTACTGCAAATTGCAATCAATTGCTCTTGCAAATGGATAACATTCTTGGAAAACTGATGTCATATAGTGCTCCAGACATATGGACACTCCTAAGTTTCCAACCCTGCAAGTAAAAGTAAATTAGAAAGTTTTAATGTAGCTCCTCTAGGTTAAAGGGAATGCACATGGGTTAGCAAACCACATGAGGAATCTATGTGCAGCCACCAATCAGCAGCTACTGACAGGGCCGCCACTAGAAATTTTGGGGCCCCTGACTTAACCATTGATCAGGGCCCCCCCTTTGACATGTGCAATTTTTGACCAAGTGACTAAAATGTATATGCACTTTATTCTTAAGTGTCTATTTAAACTTGGAAATGTTGTAAAGGTAGTAGCATACAAACACACAGACACACTCATACACTGAAACACACACACACTCACACATAAGGATTCACATATAGACACTCTAGCAGACACACAAAGAAGCACACTCAGACACAGACACCCAAACAGACACTCAGCACTTGATTACATTGACCTGACAAGTAATGATGTAGACTACAGTTTTGTAAAAAAAGGAGATTTAGAAAACAAAATACGGAGTTCTGATTATCTTTTTGTAAAAGAAGATGCCAATTAAATGATGACAACAGCATGCAGTGGCTGAAAGGAAAAGCCCTGAACTGCCTAAACAATAATTTAAAGGTTAAATGGTTTATTGGTGACTTTCGTAAAGGTCTCATTAGTCTCAAAGTCTGTAGAAAGATGTGAATAATCAGTAGTAAGGTCAAAATATCCTAAAAAGGAACAGACAATGGGCACACACACACACACAAACTCAAACTTGCACATACACCCAAGGAAACACTGACAGAGACAGCCTCAGAAAACACAGAAAGACATACACACACACACACAGAGACACCCACAGAAAACACACACAGACATACACACACAGAGAGACAACCACATAAAACACAGAAAGACATACATACACACACCCTCACTGAGACATCCACAGAAAACACACAAAGACATACACACACCCTCACAGAGACACCCACAGAAAACACACACCCTCACAGAGACATCCACAGAAAACACAGACATACATACATACACACATACAGCCTCACAGAGACATCCACAGAAAACACAGACATACACACCCAACCTCACAGAGGCATCTAGAGAAAATATACAAAGGCAAACATACACACACCCTTGCAGAGACAGCCATAGAAAAAGCTCAAAGAAATATGCACACACCCTCACAGACATCAACAGAAAATGCACAAAGACATACCCACCCACACTCACAGAGAGACCCACAGAAAAAAAAATACATACACACTCATAGAGACACAAACCAAAGCACAGATACATAAACACAGACACCCACAGAAACACTCACAGGAGGAAACATTTATGCACCTTGCATCCTGTAAATCAACAGTGTGCGACATGCATGATAAAAAAAAATTGCAGAAATTAAGAGATCACTTTTTAAAGAATCATATTTGTAAATGTGTAAACAAAAATAATTCTGTGAATTCAAAATTGTACATTAATGATCTGGGTAGATCTGGCTAGATGAAGAAAAGTACTTTTAAAAGGTTGACGTGTTTGTTTGTTTTTTCCCCATTTTCCCCAACCAAGAGCACCACTTCAAATATAGTGTACAAATGTTCCCATCTGTCAGCTGTACTTATGGATTTTGAAAATGCTGTACTCTATATGGTCTTGATGGAACCATAAGCTGTGGTTCTCAGTCTCATACCATTAGATCTGGTTAAATGCAGGATTTAGGCTTGTTTGTATGTATTTCAAAATTAAGTCAGCTGTAGTGTAAACTGAACAATTTTAAGTTAACCTGTTTAATTTCAAACACTGAGCAATCTTAGTCTGAGAGTATAACATTTTATGCAAATGTAAACATCTTAGATAAAATTCCTCCTTGCATCAGGAAAGTCCTTGCATAAGGGGGCAGTAAACTGGAATGTAATATATATATATATATATATATATATATATATATATATATATATATATATATATACATATCTGCCAAAAGGGCACCTGCCATTTGTGTATTGAGGAGGAAGCATTTCTGCATGGTTTAAATATAGAATTTCTACAGCATTGTCAAATAATCATAAATGCACTGCTGCTAAAAAATGTTTTTATGGACCCCTGGCCCCACCATACAACTACTACCACACTGAAGTTACAATCTGAAATTGCACAAAGAAATAAAAAACATTTGCTAAGCACGTCCTACCTCCTCTGCAAATGAACATGATCTGCCATTTGAGTCAGGCACACACTGTACAAACAAAGTGCCAAATCTGTCTCACACTGTGCATAGTGGTTTAGTGCACACTCACAAATCCTCTCAAATGCTAATACTTTACTCCTTGTAATAACATTTCCCATGCTCAATTAGCACTCTGCTGTAGTACCCACTGGTGGCTGCCAAAATTAAAAAATAATTTATTTTTTTTAGTTCTTGCCTCATGGGGCCCCCCTGGCCCATTGGGCCCCTGGCAGGAGTCACCCCTGTCATCCCCTGATGGCGGCCCTGGCTACTGAGCCTATTTAGATATGTTTCAATAAAGGAACTCAAGAGAATAAAGGAAATTATATAATTGTAGTAAATGGGAAAGGTGTTTAAAATTGCATGCTCTTTCTAAATCATGAAAGAAAAAATGTGGGTTTTATGCTCCTTTAATATAGTGGCCAGAATTTCCTCCCTGAAGCAAGTTTTCTACTTTAGAGGTGAAGCGTACATTTGTATGTGCAACAACAGAACATCTTGACATAGTTAGTGATTCAGCATTTATATCAAACCAACCTTATCCTGTCCTTTCTCTTGAATGTGTAAATGTTGGTGTGAAAAGCAATTTCAGCACATGAGTGTGAAAAAGCTCAACATTAATGGAGTTGGATAAATGTGCAAAACAAATTCTAGTTTATCCTAATAGCGAGTGATAAATTGTAAATGGTGAAGTTAGATATTGCTGACTTTTGAAACAGAAGCAAGCAAGATTAGCGAGTGGCAACAATTGTTGGATGCTACTGTACTGCTAAAACCATTATGTTTGAACATAACTTGTATGAAAGTATCTATAGTGCTGCAGCCATGTCTGTTATATTGAACCACATTGCACAGATTGTGTATAAGGTTAATTGACTCCAACTTCCAATCATATAAGAAAATAAAGCTATCCCCAAGAAATTCTATGGTATAAAAAGGCAACTTCTCATGCAAACATTTAATATTTTATTTAGGCCACTCCCCCCAAAAATTCTAAAGGCACTAAAAAATATAGTAATACAGACAGAAAGCCCTGGAAAAAAGGTTTGGATTTTGGAATAATTTGGATTTTGGAATATTTGCATCTTTAAAATGGGAAAGTTTGAAGAGGCGATAGGAAGATGTATAAACAACAATATCTTATGTCAGGCAATATTTACATGTCAATATACAGCTTATGCATAAAGGTAGTTTTATATAATTTGTAATACTTTTGTATACAGTGTACCTTCAGAAAGGTGGTACAGTACTGTAATTAGGAGGGTAATATTTTGTTTTAAATAAATATAGACTAACATTTGCATTTTAGAAAGTAAAAAAAAAAACAATGGCAGAGAAGATTGTGACTCACAGGCGGAGACAAATAGTAATTCTTGATAATTTTATTTTTAAAAAAATATTAAAGGGACAGTGAAGTCAAAATTAAACTTCCATGAATCAGATAGGACCTGCTATTTTAAACAACTTTCCAGTTCACTTTTATCATCAAATTTGCTTTGTCCTTTTAGTATTCTTTGTTGAAAGCTATAGTTAGGTAGGCTGAAACTTATTTCTAAACTGTTCATATAAAGAATACCTCCCTACATTCCAAGTGAACCAATATAGGGAGACTCATTCTTTTGAAAAGTTACTTATCTGATGTTCTGACTATTATTCACACTGAGCTGCAACAATATAACTGAAAATAAAAAATGTTTTTCAGCACTGTTTAATTATGAAAGTTGTTTAAAACTTAATTACTTAAGACAACCAAAAGAGTGGGCATTTAGAATATTGCGTGCATGTTCACGTATTCCCCCAAAGCTCCCACAAACCTGATTGCATATTCTCATGTGCGCTAACCCGACATGAAAATATGAATATTTTACATGTTCTATTTATTCATAAATAAATATTTTTACATATATAATAGCATTTTTGTACAATATATATCCATACCTATATATATAGATGATTATATATAGGTATAGATATATACAGATATATATGAATATCTATTTATAGATACATAGAACATATTCTCCTATGTGCAGAACATTGGAATGTGAAATATTTACAGTAAATATACACTATATCACTTTATTAAATTTGATTTTTGTTTTGTGAAACAGTTAACCAGAACTCTAAAGTCACAGTAATTATTCTAGCATATAACACAATTGTGCTCAAGCGATCGTGTTTACTTTCAGCTTGTAATACAAGCCCGATGAGCGCAAACACCCGTTATAAAGTTTAAAGTGAAGGTCAATTTTCATGTGAAAGTGCCCGTTTTTTAAAAAAAAAATTTTTTTTATTAAAAACAAGGGCACTTTCATTCATGAAAATTGACATTTTATCAGTTTTTTTTAAATATACTTACATTTTCTTCTTGAAGCCGCTCCAGTGCTTCACCAGCCTGTCGCAAGTCTCTTCATAGATCAGCAATGATGATTCTGGCATCCTCCAATCACGGCTCCCCCCGGGGTAATCATTGCCTGAGGCAACACCGTGATTGGAGGAAGCCGGTTTCGTCATTGCTGGGTAAGTAAACCAGGAAGAAGCAGGCAGGGCATCATTTCAGAACAAAGATCCGGCATTTCAGAAGAACAAGGTAAGTATTTTTAAAATACGGTGCTATGTCAATTTTCATGAATGAAAGTGCCCCTGTTTTTAATAGATTTTTTTTTAAAAACTGGGCACTTTCACATGAAAATTGGACATGACGTAAGTGTAGACAGTATTAGGAACTTAGCTGGGTGTTCCGGGGGTGTGTAGGTTAGGTGTGTTGTAGGTGTAGGCCGTCAGGGGGAGCTAGCTGGGCGGTGCAGGTGGAGTGTAGCTTAGGCGTGACGTAGTTATAGGCGTTCAGGGGGGGGTTAGCGGGGCATGCTAGTGGGAGTAGCCTGCACTTCGATTCAGACACATCAACACAAGATCGATATGTTCAAAGCAGTGAAATGCAGGTTGTAAGGAGGGTAGCAGCCATGTTTGAGCTAATTAGTGAAGGTATTGTAAAACTTTTGAAGTGTGCCTACACTGAAACTATATTCAATTTCAGTGAGCACACTGTCTGCGCCATAAGGGCCCACTTCAAATAGGCCCACCCCAGTGGCAGCTAAGGGCTGACGAGTGGCGATGTGGGTGGTGATGTCATGCTCCCATTGACTTTTATGAGAAAGACATCGCTGCTCACTGGCATTAAATAAAAGTAGGTTATTACCTGTCCTTGTTAGTTCAAGGAACGCTGCACACCTTTAAAAACTTTCCCAAAAGGTTTAAAAAAAACTTAATACTAATATAAATTGGTGCAAAGAACTTGCTGATTCCCTTTTTCAACTCGTAGTAATATCTATATATATTTCTAAAAATCATAGAACCAGCGACGCTAGTTGGGGAACTGTTAATAACTTGGTAACTGTTATTGTTGAAACTAGAGAGCTATAATATTAGCATATGAATCATATGTAATAATCTACAATAGGTCTCAGC
This sequence comes from Bombina bombina, assembly GCF_027579735.1. NCBI lineage: Eukaryota > Metazoa > Chordata > Amphibia > Anura > Bombinatoridae > Bombina > Bombina bombina. Next base: position 980,287,430 of record NC_069500.1, on the reverse strand, counting down.
TACTGTGACTTAACTCTACTATCTAACCTCAGTTGCATCTACTACTACACACTCTTATGCATTTTCTAATTGATATCTAATAAAGGCTAATCCCCTTTTTTACCTCATACACCAGTCTAAATGTAGGCTAAGTCTAACACTTAAGGTTGTAGTTCGGGTAGTAATTATCAAGTTATTTATGGTTAACCATTTCAGCCATTTTGGCTGATCACCTAATTGTGTTTTCCTACACTACCTATTTAAGAACTTCCTTCCTTTAATTGAATCATAAGTATCCTCATAATTGATTTGGTTTTGGTACTCAATGGTATATGGCGTTACACACAGGGTGCAGTCATCCTTACATGTTTTTTAAGTTGTTTTTAATTGTTTGTATATTTAGCCCATATTTTTATAAAATCATTAGTTAAAGTTACGATTTAATTTAATAATCCGGTCATCTTCTTTTCTTCAATAATTAAGCCTGAACATTTCACCCTCCTATAACGTCAGTGTGCCGAATAGTGTTTCTCTCTTTTTCTCTTTATTTCTCACATTTTCATAGAATATCTTGACAGACACTCACTATCCAATTCCTTTTTTGATTTGATTTACCATGAAGAAGATGTCTATGTAAATGTTAAGTTCACATTCACTATAATTTTTTGTCATTGGCTTTTCACGTGCACTCATGTTCCTCTGGTATAACTTGCAAGAATTTAATTACTTTCAAATTATTATATAAATCTTTCTCAAGATCCAAATACAATTAATATATACCGTCCTTTTAAAACTGAATTTAATCTGCGCAGATTTTAGCAAATTCAAATTATTCAGTGTTATTTATGGATTTAATTTTAGGATTTTGCTATATAAAATGTATTTATTTATGCTTCCAGATAAGTAATATACTTTATCTTTTAAATATCAGCACATGATTGTGAACTTTATTTCTTAAGAAGTTAATTCTGTATACATGGCATTAATACATATAATCCTTATGAGAACAATTCCTGTTTATCACAATGCTGTAGGGCTATGTCATAATCAGTGTTCTAACAGGATTTGATCAATGTGTTTATTAAAAATGGTCCACTGTTACTATGCTAATAAGTATAATTGTGAAATTTGACTATCTAATTTCCTATGACGTGATTTTAACTTGCGCTAGCGGTGTACAGCTTGGCACAATGTCAAATAAGCTAATTTTTATTTTGGAAATATAAACTATATTCTATATTGTTTCCTTTTATCTTTCTGTCTTGATAAAAAATATAGAACTTTGTGCATTTTTACACAGTGGACTCCCTTTGTCTCTTGGTTGCTTCTTGCAAGATGTGAATACAAAGTTATATACAGAGAGAGAAGCACTCAACTAAAAATAAATAACGGCTCTGTAGCTTCTTTACCACCTGTTAGCATTCTCTTTTATCCCAATTTTACCTTTTCGGGTTGGATTGACCTCGTTAGACAGGATCAAACTGATATAATTAAAAATAAAATAAAAATTCTCCTTTGTAAAAAGCATAATTGGGCTAAAAGAGGCTACTGCTAGGTGGTAACTCACCAAAGAACAAGTTAGTGAACTGTTGTCTTTTCATGGTTCAGTGCTTCTCTGTATGTATATGCAAAATTCAGAGTTGTTTCTACAAATGTTATTGGGAGTTAGAGAATCTACTTCATCCTTCAAAGTAATACAATAAAATCAATTAACTCCATGGAAACGTAATGCAATAGTACTGCTCCTTTGCTAAATAAACCATGCCTTTTTTCAAGACTTGATCCAGTGCATGTTGGTTCTGCTGTTAAAATCTGTACTGCTGAGTTCATTTCCTGTGCCACTCTACAATGTAATTCATATGCTTAAATGTCACCTTATTTATGTATGGTAAACGTGTTGCTCAGTTTGAATACATATTCATAAGTGTATGTGGGAATATTTACTGTATTAGAAAAAGGGCAATTTTATTTCATAAAAAGTCTGTTTGAATTTAAAAGAAACACTAAGACATGTTTATTTTAAGCATTGACACATGGAATTTCTAATTGGAATTTTAATTGTCAATGGAATATCATGAAAAGAAGGGGATAAACAGTTCACCTGCCAGGAAGACTTCCTAAGAGATTTTACATTTATTTCAAAGAGAATAATGAATATAAATGTTGAATATCAATTTGACTTTTTGGGAGTGTTCAGGTAGAGAATTTAGAAAAGTGTAGCACAGCTTAAAAAACTTAATGACAAAACTTGTCATTGCATCAGCATGAACAAAATATTTTCATATAATCCACTTATTTGGGCTAGATTACAAGTAGCCTGGCTATAGTTCAATAAAGTGTGCAAGGTTCTGGGGTTGAGCACCTTCACCCCTCATCCAGCATAGAAAAATAGCAGCACCATCAGCTCAGTTGAATGATGATTTATTTAGCAAGACTTAAAAGAAACCCATGTCTTTAATCATGATTAAAAACATGGATACAAAATGCTGTTTCTTTTAAGTCTAGCTAAATAAATCATTTTACAATGGTGCTGCTATTTTATAATGCTGTATGACAGACAAAGAATCTGTGTAATTGAGTAAGAGTGTATCTGTGTGTGGCTTTGAGAGAGTGTATGCAGTGTGTATATATATATATATATATATATATATATATATATATATATATACAGGGAGTGCAGAATTATTAGGCAAGTTGTATTTTTGAGGATTAATTTTATTATTGAACAACAACCATGTTCTCAATTAACCCAAAAATCTCATTAATATCAAAGCTTGTTTTTAGTTTTAGCTATTTTAGGGGGATATCTGTGTGTGCAGGTGACTATTACTGTGCATAATTATTAGGCAACTTAACAAAAAACAAATATATACCCATTTCAATTATTTATTTTTACCAGTGAAACCAATATAACATCTCAACATTCACAAATATACATTTCTGACATTCAAAAACAAAACAAAAACAAATCAGTGACCAATATAGCCACCTTTCTTTGCAAGGACACTCAAAAGCCTGCCATCCATGGATTCTGTCAGTGTTTTGATCTATTCACCATCAACATTGCGTGCAGCAGCAACCACAGCCTCCCAGACACTGTTCAGAGAGGTGTACTGTTTTCCCTCCTTGTAAATCTCACATTTGATGATGGACCACAGGTTTTCAATGGGGTTCAGATCAGGTGAACAAGGAGGCCATGTCATTAGATTTTCTTCTTTTATACCCTTTCTTGCCAGCCACGCTGTGGAGTACTTGGATGCATGTGATGGATCATTGTCCTGCATGAAAATCATGTTTTTCTTGAAGGATGCAGACTTCTTCCTGTACCACTGCTTGAAGAAGGTGTCTTCCAGAAACTGGCAGTAGGACTGGGAGTTGAGCTTGACTCCATCCTCAACCCGAAAAGGCCCCACAAGCTCATCTTTGATGATACCAGCCCAAAGCAGTACTCCACCTCCACCTTGCTGGCGTCTGAGTCGGACTGGAGCTCTCTGCCCTTTACCAATCCAGCCACGGGCCCATCCATCTGGCCCATCAAGACTCACTCTCATTTCATCAGTCCATAAAACCTTAGAAAAATCAGTCTTGAGATATTTCTTGGCCCAGTCTTGACGTTTCAGCTTGTGTGTCTTGTTCAGTGGTGGTCGTCTTTCAGCCTTTCTTACCTTGGCCATGTCTCAAGGTATTGCACACCTTGTGCTTTTGGGCACTCCAGTGATGTTGCAGCTCTGAAATATGGCCAAACTGGTGGCAAGTGGCATCTTGGCAGCTGCACGCTTGACTTTTCTCAGTTCATGGGCAGTTATTTTGTGCCTTGGTTTTTCCACACGCTTCTTGCGACCCTGTTGACTATTTTGAATGAAACGCTTGATTGTTCGATGATCACGCTTCAGAAGCTTTGCAATTTTAAGAGTGCTGCATCCCTCTGCAAGATATCTCACTATTTTTGACTTTTCTGAGCCTGTCAAGTCATTCTTTTGACCCATTTTGCCAAAGGAAAGGAAGTTGCCTAATAATTATGCACACCTGATATAGGGTGTTGATGTCATTAGACCACACCCCTTCTCATTACAGAGATGCACATCACCTAATATGCTTAATTGGTAGTAAGCTTTCGAGCCTATACAGCTTGGAGTAAGACAACATGCATAAAGAGGATGATGTGGTCAAAATACTCATCTGCCTAATAATTCTGCACTCCCTGTATATATATATATATATATATATATATATATATATATATATATATGCAGTGTGTTTGTTTATTCAGTTTGTGTATGTATGCAGTGTGTGTGTATGTGTTTGTTTGTATGTACGCATAAAGATCTATTTAAAGGAAACTAGTGTTGCAACTTTTCATGCATGATTTTAATTCCTGCCAAGTATTATCGAGCTTACATAAATGTGTTTGTGTATATATATATATATATATATATATACATTTGAACCTCCCACCACCAATCCTAGTATTAAAACCTATACCCGCATTGTCCAACAGAGACTAGGGAAGAGGGAACATCCCCATACTAGAAATAATATGACATCCACCGACTGGGAAGCTGTACAGTCCCTCAGAAATTATTCTACAATTGTCATACGCCCAGCAGACAAGGGTGGCATGGTAGTCTTGCAGGACTATCAGGACTACAAAACTGAAATAGACAAGCAACTGGCAGACACTTCTACTTACAGGTCCCTGCCATGTGATCCTACAATTACGTACAAAGTGCAAATTGACTCTGTGATTGAAGATGCAGCACAAATGAATTGGATAGACTCAACAACTAAAGAATGGTTGACTACTGATCATCCGGTCAGACCAATACTGTATACATTACCTAAGATTCACAAACAACTGGTACACCCGCAAGGACGTCCCATTGTCTCAGCTCATGGGTCACTTTTACAGCCCCTGGCCACATTTGTTGATTCTATGTTACAACCCCTTGTTGTAAACATGCGGTCTTACCTGCGTGATTCCTCAGCATTAATCTCATATCTTACCAAAATGACTGATATTCAACCAGGTGATGTGCTTGCAAGCCTGGATTTCACAAGCTTATACACCATTATTCCCCATGAAATGGGGATGGAAATAATCACGAACTGCCTTGAGAGATGCCCTTATGTGGGTCCTCCCACCAGCTTCATTATTGAACTCCTGTCCTTGTGCCTTAAACTTAACTATTTTAAGTTCGAGAAAAGATTTTACCTTCAGCTCATGGGAACAGCTATGGGTTCGAACATGGCACCTGCATTTGCCAATCTCTTTATGGAACATGTGGAAGAAAACATCTTTAAAGTGTACGATAACCAACAAATACAGTTCTACAAGTGCAACATCGATGATATCATTGTAGTGCGGCGAGGGACCCTTGAGTCCTTTGGCGAATGGGTTGAATACCTGAATAGAAGAGGGGGACAGGTCCAACTCAAGGAAGTCTCCAGCTATAGTGAAGTGGACTTTCTAGATTTAAGAATCTACAAGGTTGGCAACAAACTTGGTACTACACTGTTTAAAAAGGCTACCGATCGGAACACACTACTGCGCGCCTTTAAATACCATCCTAGATCACTCATAAAAGCAATCCCCAGGGCACAGATCCTGAGAGTTTCCCGCAACAACACATCAGATGAGAACCAGGATTTACAATTGAAGGAAATGGAAGCAAGATTCTACAATAGAGGATACAATGGCAAAACTATAAAGGAAGCAAGGGCTCAGTTGAGCACTGAGACCACTATAAGGGACCACCAGAAAAGAATGAATTTCATTACAGCCTATACTCCTAACACAAGGACACTGGGGGTAACCCTAAAAGAAAAATGGGATATCATTCAAACAGATCCATCATTGCCTTATCAGGGTTATGGACCACCCAGAATTGGGTATAAAAGAGGAAGAAACTTAAAAGACATTCTAATGAGGACAGATCTGATCGACAGTTACAGCAAGGTCACATCGACTAATTAGAAAGGCTCCTACAAATGTCCCAGCTGTGTTACATGTAACTCTATGCTCCAGTGCAAACAATTCAGACATCCACACAACAATACCAGCTACAAGATTAAGCATTACCTTATGTGCACCACGAAATTTGTGATATATATGTTAAACTGCAGCTGTGGCCTATTTTATATAGGCAAAACCTCTGACATCAAGAAAAGGATGGCAAACCACATGAGTGCCATTCGGACGGCGATCGATAATGGGAAGAGTGATCAGCCTGTGGTCAGGCATTTCATGGAAAAGGGACATTCCGTGGTGGACCTAAGATTCAAGCTTATTGACCACGTACCCCCATTACCCCGGGGAGGCGACAGGGACACTCGTCTACTGCAGAAAGAGGCGGAGTGGATCTTCAAACTGGACACTATACACCCCACAAGTTTGAACATGGGGATTGACTGGCATTGCTTTTTATGAATTTGCTTTTTCATGAATTTGCTCTTGTATATACATTAGATTTTGATACATGAATATCTGTGATTTAGTATGTATACAATGTGTCTGACTGCCCGCCCCTGTCCACACGTGCCACTCTGTGTTTACCATTGTTATCAGGTGGGGTCCTGCCTATATATGTATTCTGTTGGAACACAGGGGGTGCTATCCCTCCATAGACATGCTTTTATATAGACCTTTTTTGTGTTGCCCATTTTGTGTATATAGGCTATGGGTGATTGATTGTACTATGGTTTATTATTCTTGCATGGCTGTATATATATTTTCCTTATTAATTATGCTGGTCTGTTAGGTAACGAAGTGTGTCTTTAGGTCATGAACGGTTTTTCCAGATGCTTTCAACATAATGTGTCTTTTTCTGACATCCTGCATATTTTCTACTAGATATCTAACACACTTGGTCAGGCCCGTGTAGTCTCTATCCCCACTAAACTTAGGGAGCTATAGCCCCTTGATCTGGTCTGTTAACACTACACTTAGTACTATCCGGTGCTCTTTCTTGCCATATCAGTAGGGGGCACGATTGGCTTTTTCACCCCCTGAGGCTTGTGATAGACACCCTATGTCTGAGCAACACTTGGAGAAGACCTGGGACTGAAATGAGCAACATACATTCTCATATGGGCTTGCCCCTCTGATCCTATCACAACGGTTCTTGAGGTCACCAGGGGCGGAGCGCTCCTATTATATACACTGCCACACGTCAGAGTCAGTACTCGCTGAAATATGCGAGGTTCAGCGCTTGGGTATCTATAACTCAGTTTTGCATAGAGGTCTATCATTACTCTATGCTTACAATAGTTTTAGTTTCTACATACACACTCTTGGCTGTACTTTCCACTTCTGCACGGTTTAGTGTCTGTTAGTGTATACACGTTTGGGCGCCTAGTACTCTTGCCCAGTGTGTAGGTCTTGCATAGTTTTCAGGCATATACACTATTTTGTTATTATACACATTAGGTCCAGCCAGAGTAGCCTTCCACTTAGTATGGGCATTGTTAGCCCCTCTGTCCATACTGCACGTTGCTTTCTTTCATAACATTGAGGGATAATATAGACCCATCTAGTTACAGTCTTTTACTCCGCAATTGAACAGCCCGTTTTTATGACCCGGGGCGGGACTAATGTAAAGTGCAGACCCACACATAGGGGCTTGTAGCTTACAGCCTATTATAATATTAGTTGTGAGTACTAGGGGCGGTTCGTTCCGGGGTGATACGCATGCGCACATCTGTGTCAATACACACAGACACTCGCTATGTTCAGTGCTTTTGCGATCTGATGCCCGGTCTCTTAGCACGGTAGGCTACTTCTCTATTTTTATGTTGTGGCCCAGACTGAGCAGCATATACCAAATGGAATCAGAAACTGCTCTTATGGTCTGTTTTACATAGTCTTTATTGTGCAACATTAAGCTATGGCCGTATTTTGTAATTATGATCTTGCACTTATACATCTGTATTAGGCTCGCAACTATGCTACATTAACAATGATTTCTATATGTCTCTACAAAACGTTTTGACAAATTGTCTTTACTATATGCTCTTGATTGTACTGTATAAATTAAGCCTGTGGCTACATATTTACTTACTAAGGCCTAGATTTGGAGTTTGGCGTTAGCCGTGAAAACCAGCATTAGAGGCTCCTAACGCTGGTTTTAGGCTAACTCCGGTATTTGGAGTCACTCAAAAAAGGGTCTAACGCTCACTTTTCAGCCGCGACTTTTCCATACCGCAGATCCCCTTACGTAAATTGCGTATCCTATCTTTTCAATGGGATTTTTCTAACTCCGGTATTTAGAGTCGTGGCTGAAGTGAGCGGTAGAAATCTAACGACAAAACTCCAGCCGCAGGAAAAAAGTCAGTAGTTAAGAGCTTTCTGGGCTAACGCCGGTTCATAAAGCTCTTAACTACTGTACTCTAAAGTACACTAACACCCATAAACTACCTATGTACCCCTAAACCGAGGTCCCCCCACATCGCCGCCACTCGATTAAAATTTTTTAACCCCTAATCTGCCAACCGCCACCTACGTTATACTTATGTACCAATAATCTGCTGCCCCTAACACCGCCGACCCCTGTATTATATTTATTAACCCCTAATCTGCCCCCCACAACGTCGCCGCCAGCTACCTACACTTATTAACCCCTAATCTGCCGACCGCAAAGCGCCGCCACCTACGTTATCCTTATGTACCCCTAATCTGCTGCCCCTAACACCGCCGACCCCTATATTATATTTATTAACCCCTAATCTGCCCCCTCAACGTCGTCTCCACCTGCCTACACTTATTAACCCCTAATCTGCCGAGCGGACCGCACCGCTACTATAATAAAGTTATTAACCCCTAATCCGCCTCACTAACCCTATAATAAATAGTATTAACCCCTAATCTGCCCTCCCTAACATCGCCGACACCTAACTTCAATTATTAACCCCTAATCTGCCGACCGGAGCTCACCGCTATTCTAATAAATGTATTAACCCCTAAAGCTAAGTCTAACCCTAACACTAACACCCCCCTAAGTTAAATATAATTTTAATCTAACGAAATTAATTAACTCTTATTTTTGTACTTTAGTTAGTTTATTTCATTGTAGTTATTTGTAGATATTGTATTTAATTAATGTATTGATAGTGTAGTGTTAGGTTTAATTGTAGATAATTATAGGTATTTTATTTAATTAATTTAATGATAGTATAGTGTTAGGTTTAATTGTAACTTAGGTTAGGATTTATTTTACAGGTAATGTTGTAATTATTTTAACTAGGTAACTATTAAATATTTCTTAACTATTTAATAGCTATTGTACATGGTTACAATAAATACAAAGTTGCCTGTAAAATATTAATCCTAAAATAGCTACAATGTAATTATAATTTATATTGTAGCTATATTAGGATTTATTTTACAGGTAAGTATTTAGCTTTAAATAGGAATAATTTATTTAATAAGAGTTAATTAATTTAGTTAGATTAAAATTATATTTAATTTAGGGGGGTGTTAGTGTTAGGGTTAGAATTAGCTTTAGGGGTTAATACATTTATTAGAATATCGGTGAGCTCCAGTCGGCAGATTAGGGGTTAATACTTGAAGTTAGGTGTCGGCGATGTTAGGGAGGGCAGATTGGGGGTTAATACTATTTATTATAGGGTTAGTGAGGCGGATTAGGGGTTAATAACTTTATTATAGTAGCGCTCAGGTCCGCTCGGCAGATTAGGGGTTAATATGTGTAGGCAGGTGGAGGCGACGTTGTGGGGGGCAGATTAGGGGTTAATAAATATAATATAGGGGTCGGCGATGTTAGGGCAGCAGATTAGGGGTACATAGGGATAATGTAAGTAGCGGCGGTTTACGGAGCGGCAGATTAGGGGTTAATAATAATATGCAGGGGTCAGCGATAGTGGGGGCGGCAGATTAGGGTTTAATAAGTGTAAGGTTAGGGGTGTTTAGACTCGGGGTACATGTTAGAGTGTTAGGTGCAGACGTAGGAAGTGTTTCCGCATAGCAAACAATGGGGCTGCGTTAGGAGCTGAACGCGGCTTTTTTGCAGGTGTTAGGTTTTTTTTCAGCTCAAACAACCCCATTGTTTTCTATGGGGGAATCGTGCACGAGCACGTTTTTGAGGCTGGCCGCTTGCGTAAGCAACTCTGGTATCGAGAGTTGAAGCTGCGTTAAAAATGCTCTACGCTCCTTTTTTGGAGCCTAACGCAGCCATTCTGTGGACTCTCAATACCAGAGTTATTTTTATGGTGCGGCCAGAAAAAAGCCGGCGTTAGCTACGCGGGTCCTTACCGACAAAACTCTAAATTGAATATGATTGTATACTTAATTGGGCCCTTTTGATGTGGATTGTTACTTTGATCACATTGTTTATTTTGTATTCTATGACTGGTTGCCCAGGCAACTGCACTTTTGGCGGTTTTTGCACAAGGGGGAGGGGTTTATGTATGTTTAAATGTTTGACTCACTTGTATGTTGTTGGTCTGATGAAGGGGAGCATTCCCCGAAACGTTACCAAATAAACTATCTGTTTAAACTTAAGTCCAGAGAGTGCTGTTTCCTGCTTGATATATATATATATATATATATATATATATATATATATATATATTTATTTATTTATTATTTTTTTTTTCAGCACACAAAGTTTATGTATGTCTTCCTTGTATAACCTTGTAACACTGCTTTAAGCAAGTAAATTCAGGACCTTTTCCGATCTTAGTAATGCTGAAAATAGTGTCCAAACATATCTAAAAGCTAACAACAGCGTAATGTATAGATGCAGAGCTCATACCACCAGACTTACTCTGCTCTCCGTGAGTGCCGCTAAACCTTCCTGTGACCTTCCTGGTTCAAAACGTGATTTGGATCTTCTGTCCACTGGTTTCTATGGGCATACAAGAACAAATGGAATTTTGTCTTACCAAAGGTGATATGCTGTAAACCGCAACACTACGGGCAAAAGAATCAATGCTCCCCTCTGGCAGTTCCGTAGCCCGGGAGTCTATTCCAGCCTTGATCCTGTCCTGTGTCATCACAGTTGATGCCTGGCTGTAAGTAATGAGCTCCTCCTTGCTTGTTCAAGGTTAAGAAGTAGCAAAAAGAGGGAATCCCAGGCATCAAATTTAAATTGCTTTACTGTATCCAAAATATAAAATTATATATATATATATATATAACAACCTTTTTTTCAGTCATTTGACTGCTATTGAAAAGCATTGAGAAACAGTGCATTGATTAAAAAAGTCAGTAGGTGGAGCTGTCCGCTTGTGTTGCAGCAAAGATATGCAAGCCAAGCAAGCTGAAATTAATCAGTTTAACCAGACCTGAGCTATTGAGCAGATTTCAAGGAACAAGATCTTCCTGTCTATAAATTAGTCCAGATTAGAATGCATAGAATGAACTGTTTGCAGAAAAATGCAAGTAAAGTCTGTGTTGTGTGATTATTTTATTAGGTTTATAATGCTGTTTAGCAAATGTTTTTGTTCATTTAACTTAGTTTAATTATATATTCTGTGTTGTTTGATTATTTTATTAGGTTTATAATGCTGTTTAGCAAATGTTTTTGTTCATTTAACTTAGTTTAATTATATATTCTGTGTTGTGTGATTATTGTATTAGGTTGATAATGCTGTTTAGCATGTAAAGTCTTCATTTCAAAGCTTTAAAAATAATGTTGTTACTTATGACAATTTTGAGAGGGGCCTGGAAGCTAACTCCCTCACTTCCCATTGACTTACATTATAAACTGGGTTTTAATTTACAATGGTTTGATTTACAACCATTCCTTCTGGAACCTAACCCCGGTGTAAACTGAGGGCTACCTGTATATATATATATCTATATCTACACTGTATATATATATCTACACTATATATATATATCTACACTGTATATATATATATATATATATATATATATAACGCAGAAATAGACTGCACAGTTAAACTGTACTGGGTACACATATAGTCAATGCGTTTTGGCCTCAGTCTAGGCCTTTATCAAGACTTGATAAAGGCCTAGACTAAGGCTGAAATGCATTCACTATAGACGGCTAGTGTATGGTAAACCTCCCTTTTGGCTATTACTTTGTGGTCTCTTCACAAAGGTTTTTGCACTATTTGATTATATTTTCCCCACAGGTACACTTGGATCACCAAAACCACCTAAGACTTATTTCTATTTTTATTTCTATTTTTTCAAAAATGTATTTTTTATTTATTTTATACATTTTTTTCACATATAATTTTTTCCCCTTCTTTTCTTCATTTTTTTGTTAACAACACCACTTCTGGAATTACAGTTTACCAGTTTACACTTAGATTATTATCTCTCAGACTATAACTGACACTTCCACCAAACCTTCCACTGGATGAATTTGTTTTGTCACCAATCTATCTGGAGGTTCTGCCACATATAAAACTATTCTGCTGTTTATGTTTTATGTATAGCACATGGATCCATGTTTTTATTTTTCTATTGTCTAAATAAATTGTATACTGTTTTTATTTATGATAGTATAATATCAACATCTGATATGACAGTATACTAACTACAGATGTTGTTCATATCCTGGTGATTATTTAATACATATCTTACAAATCACATTTTATTAGTCTCGATATTCACAGCCTTGTTGGCACTCCTATTGTGTATATACATTTAGAAAGAAATACTGACATTAGTCAGTATTCATTTGTTTCCTTTATATTACCTTAGGTGTTACCTCTACTTTGATGGAGAGACATGAATTCTGAACCTCCTTCACATAGTCCAGGGGGTACGCTAATAGTAGGCTTAGCATGGTGGATTCCAGGGACTGGACTAAAGGAGAAGGTCCTTTAGTGCAGGATGCAATCTGCTACACCAAGTCTCATATTAGCGTACCCCCTGGGGCTCTGTGAAGGAGGGTTTGGATTAGCGCATCTCTCCAGTGTGCTAAAAGTAATATGTAATGCTACAGGTGAACTTTTTCACTTGTAGCAAAGGAACATTTACAATCAGTTAAAGAAGCAAATGTAAATGTTCAACAACATATTCAGTTTTCATTTAGTTTAAAACTAAACAAATACCAAAGAGCATGGCAGACGAATATTCAGAAAACTAAATTCTTTGAATATTCTGTACAAAAGATTTGGCCAAACTGACTTTTTCACCCGTGTACATGTCTAGTTAGAAGACTCATGTATGGCCGAGATCTTCTAGGGCAATAGTAAGTTAAGTATTGTAGAAGTGTTTAAACTCCTCCTGTCCAATAATCCTATCTTCAATTGACCACCTTTGATACTTCCCTTCACCTCCCTGTCCACTACTTTACATAGCTGCATCATTATTTAACTTGTCAAACCCTTAACTTTGTCTCCAGGTCAAATCCCCCAAATAGAATTTATTGGGTCCACATTTTGTTTACACCCTTCTATCCCATCAATACATTTTATGCACCCCTAACCCATCTTTAGTTGAAATAATTTTTATTGCAATTCAGACATAAGTTACAGAATGTTTTGCTCAAAGGTATATAACTCCTCCTTCCTTCCCCAATGTCTCTGGTTGCTCAAGTCAAGTTATCTCTTCTCTTTTCCTAGATGTAACACAGAGATCGAAGACTTCTTTAGCTGAACATAAGATACTAAATTGAGAATGTCCAAAATTTCTGCATTTCTTAACATCTTAATATATAGCAGAAGCTCATGTAGGAGGATGATAGACGGGACAGAAAAACTCTGAACCTCCATCGCCTCCTATCCTTTACTATTTTATATTTCTAAAAACAACATTGAATGAACTAACCATGTTATGCATAACCAAAAATAACCAAATAACTAATTTCAACTTGCCTGTTTCATTATTACCTTGTTGCCAGTTCTGAGAGAGGATCTCCAATCTCTTATTCTATTGATCAGTACCATCATATTTTTGTCTTGTCTGTTTCAGGTCACCGGAGGCACCTCTATCTTGACGCCTAATCTATCTCACGTGTCTAAAATATCCCCCTATATGATATTTCATTAGTAACCTTTCAATATCCAGTAGTACCAGATCTTTAGGAACTGGTCCTGGTTACCCTGTATGGAGGCAGCTGTTTCTGACATGTTATACACTAATTGAATCTTCTCCCTTACCTCTCCCCAGGAGGGCACTCCTGTCTTCCAGTACCTTGCAATGCAAATTCTGGTAGCTGTACATAACATACGGATAAATGTATTTGTAGCTGCTTTAAATACTGGTATGTGGGAGTTTAGAAGTGCTTGAGGTACCTTTAAAGTGATGTTTTCGTTTAACACCGTACTCAACAGATTGGACAGTTTAGACCAGATATGCTGGACCTGAGGGCAGTCCCACCACATGTGGATATACGTCCCCAACTCCGAACACCCTCTATAGCAGTTCTTTCTGCCCTGTGGGGAGTAGTGAGATGTAATAATAGGAGTGAGGTACCACCTAAAGGTTGCCTTTATACAATTTTCTTTAAAGTCTGCACAAACTAAACCTTTACTGGATGTTGCGAAAATCATTTCCCACTCCTCCTTTGAATATTCCTTATTAATGTCTAATTCCCATTTACTTGCTAATAGTGTTTTGGAGGCATATTTAGCCTTTTATAATGTTAGGTATATTTTAGAGATTAATTTTTTACTTCTTAGACTTGTGCAGCTGAGACGTTCTAATGCTGTTGGGTGTTGTTTTTTATAATGTGGAATGTATTTTGCAATGGCAGAGGCTACCTGGAGATATAGAAACCATTGTAGTTTATGAGGCCTTATTAACTCTTGTATGTATTCAAATGTAGCTAACTTTCCGTTTTGTAAGAAATCCGCGACTCTATATAGACCCTTGTTCTCCCATTTCTCGATCTGGGCCCGAAAATCTGCATTCAAAAGAGTTTTGATTGGTCTCACAGTCGAATTTGGTGGAATCAGCTGCAGGGACCTGGTAAGGGTTGTTCAAGTATGCATCATTTCTACAGTGACCAATGAAGCAGGAGAGTCCTTAATGGACTTACCTCCTCAATCCCATAGAATATCATCTGGTGATCTATAGGCAGCAATCACCGTCTCCACTTCTACCCACACTATATCATCCGCCTTTTTGCCCATTAGTGTAGTCTGATCTAACCTGGATGACTGGTAATAGTCTAGCAGGTTAGGGACACCTACCCCACCCAATTTCCTATGTAACTGCAATATATGGGAGGCTATCCTGGCTATTCTGTTACCTCTTAAAAAGGGCACCAGATCTGATTGCAACTTATTCCGTTCTAATATGGGGATCTTGACTGGTAGGGCTCGAAACAGGTACAGTAGCTTAGGGAGAATGTTCATTTTTATGGCCGACAATCGGCCATACCAGGAGAAACCACCTGTCTTCCACTTCCCCAGGTCTTTTCTGATGTTCTTAAACAAGGGAATATAATTCAATCTATACAGCTCTTTGACATTGTTTGGCAATTTTATCCCTAAATATTTAATCGCCTCCTTTGCCCACGAAAATTCAAAGTTGGTTTCTATTATCTTTTTAGTGTGGTTTGGGAGAGCAACGGCCAGAGCCTCGCATTTTTCTAGATTTACTTTATAGCCTGAGATATTATAATAGTCTTGCAAAATTTGGTATAAATTAGGGAGGGAAATCAATGGTTTGGTCAATGTGAGGAGCACATCGTCTGCAAATAGGGACAGTTTAAACTCATGTTGTGCAATCTGCACACCATGAACGTCTGGGGATAAGTGTATTTTTGCCGCCAAGGGCTCTATGCAAAGCGCAAATAAAAGCGGGGACAAGGGGCAACCCTGCCTAGTTCCATTTAGTATATCTATGGGTCTCGATTGAAATCCTGCAGCTCTGATCGTAGCTGTTGGGTGTGAGTAAATACTTCTAATGGCCTGAACAAATCGTCCCCAGAAGCCCATCTTCTCCAGTACCTCCAACAAGAAATCCCAATCTATTCTATCGAATGCCTTCTCCGCGTTCTGAGAAGATAGGACCAGAGAAGGCGTTCCTGTTTTAGTAAGATAATCGACCAAGGAGATTGTGCATCTGGTATTGTCTGGGGCTTTGTGTCCCACAATGAACCCAACCTGATCTGGGTGAATCAGAAACGGCAAATGTTTTGAAGTCTATTAGCCAGAATTTTGGTGAAGATTTTAATGTCCTGGTTAACCAGGGAGATGGGCCTATAGCTTTGGCATAATTTCGGGTTTCTTCCTATTTTGGGAATCACCACTACTTTGGCCTGTAGGATCTCCCTAGGGATTTCCTCCCCTTGTAGAATATTGTTGCAAAATTTTACTAAATGTGGGACTAAGTGTGATTTAAAAAACCGATAATATTCCCCTGGAAACCCGTCTGGCCCCGCTGCCTTGCCCAATTTGAGTTCTTTTATTGCGTTTAATACTTCTCCCGTCAAGATCTCAGCACTAATCTCCTCACTGGCCTTCCCGTCTAAGGACTGCAATTCAGCGCTGTCCAGAAAGGTTGTCATTAACTTCTTTGTCTGAGAATCATGGTTTATTTTTTTCTCATCATAAAGTTTTGCATAGTAAAGGGCAAAGCTATCAGCTATCTCTTGGGGATTCAATGTTTGCGTCCCGTCTAATTTTTGCAGGGAAGGTATTGCGAAGGTTTTGGTTTGCTCCCTCAATTTGTGGGCCAAATATTTATCAGGTTTATTAGAGTATAGAAAATATTGGGTTCTAAGTCTATGAGCTGCTTTGATAGAAGCCCTATTCATCACTGTGGCTAGCTCTAGTCTCTTACTTTGTAATTGTGAGAAGATTCCCGGGGACAGGGTCTGCTGGTGCTGTCTGGTAAGAGCATCAATCTGGCGCTGCAAAGAGTCCATCAAGGACCTGGTCTCTTTAGTTAAAGCGGCTTTCGCCTTAATGAGTAGACCTCTAATGTATGGTTTGTGTGCCGCCCATATAGAGGAGGGTTATTAGTTGTTCCCACATTTAAGTCCCAATAATCCGAAAGAGCCTTCAGGATAGAGTCTTTAGTGTTTGGGTGTTTAAGTACATATGGGTCATAATTCCAGGTGCGTGTGGCACTGGTTTGGAAACTCCCTGTATATCTCTCTGGATTATAGAGTGATCTGACCACGCACAAGCATGTATACTGGAGGAGGTTAAATCTGGAATTAATATTTGACTTAAATATACAAAATCTAATTTCGAATATGTTCTATGTGCATGAGAGTAATAGGTGTAATCATTTGTTTTATAAAAACAGGAGAAGTGGACTGAGCGCTACACCCAGGGCCTTAAGCTTACTAACTATATAGCCTCCTAGTAGGATAACAATATAAAAGTAAGTACATTTTAATACATATAAAAATTTACAAATGGCAATCAGACGCATGGATCCATGTCTGACTTAACAAAAAAATATATAATAAACAAATCTAAAAATATCTAAAAATATCCAATGGAGTAAAGCATGTGATGCTGACTTAGTGAGCCAGTGATGAGGAGTTAGGACATGTACATTCAATAATATAAACACCCTAAGTGAGTGATTGAGTGCACACAATAGCTGTCAACAAAGAAAAACAGCATTCACAAAAAATAGTGTTCACAAAAATTGGCATAAATAAAAAATGTTCAAATGTTCAACCGGTTATATGTAAGTGAATCCA
Source organism: Bombina bombina (assembly GCF_027579735.1). Lineage (NCBI taxonomy): Eukaryota > Metazoa > Chordata > Amphibia > Anura > Bombinatoridae > Bombina > Bombina bombina. Next base: position 980,269,848 of record NC_069500.1, on the reverse strand, counting down.
GTAGTGTTTCCTCCAAAGTGACATGTAGAAATATAACGTGAAGTCAATAATAGTAGAATGTAAACGTTGAGTGGGTCAAATTATTGTGGTTCAGCTTCTAAATTAAAAAATTGTAAATCCGTGAGGTGTATAAAAATAAAAATAAAAATAACTTGTGAAAAAATCCATGTGGTAAACTTGAATTCAAATGATAAACAAAGGTCAAAAATCAAAAGACAAAAATAAAAAGACAAAAATATAAAAAGACAAAAATAGAAAATCAGTGATAATATTAAAAAGCACTAAAGATCTAGTGAAAACAAATCCTTAATTCAGATGTTAAAAATCCTTGGTAAGATCCATAACAAACAAATACATCGATAAAATACCTAAAAGGGAACAAAAGAGAAACAAATAGTGCAACACTGTATATGATATATAATATAGGTAATTAAAACCAAGCTCACCAGTATGCCAACGCGTTTCGGCCTAGACTAGGCCTTTCTCAAGACTATACTGTATCAGAAAATCTGTGAGCTTTAAGTAGGGTCAGTGTTGAAATGATTGGTGCTGTTTTGGCGCCATTTTTAGAGGAACCTCCCTTTCCTGTTTCACCCATTGCATCTCTGGGATATTTCCTATGTTATGTTTCCTGTTTCACCCATTGCCTCTCTGGGATATTTCCTATGTTATGTTTCCTGTTTCACCCATTGCATCTCTGGGATATTTCCTATGTTATGTTTATGTTTTCCCATCTTAAAGGTTAATTGGTTCCTATTATTGCGACAAATTCTAGTATAAATCTAGATTTTCCTATTTATTTTTTTATTTTTATTTTCATTATTAGGTAATAGTAGTGTTTTGTCAATGTTGTTATTATTATATTCTGTGTTAACTGTGTTAGTTTTCTGGGCGGGTTTCCCCTTTCTTTGGGCTCAAATTGCTTATTTATTTACATGGACTGGTTCTCATTTATGAATTGCCCCTGTTGATGTCAAAAACTTAATTTCCAATGCGATCTTATTTTGAAAATTGCTATGACCGGAAGTGGCCTGGTATTGTGGCATCAACATCCGTTTTAGCTTTTGGGAGACATAGTTTATTCGATTCACCGTTCTCTATCATGTGACCAGAAGTTCTTTGGTCCACCAGTCTGCATCATATGACCGGAAGGTGCAGCATCATATTCCCCATTGACTTATGGGATATGTAGTTCCCTCACTTATTAGGACTACAGATCTTTCTCAGATGTTCGGTATTACCCGATCTTACTATGGCTAATTGTATCTATGTGTCTATAACATATAATGTCAGAGTCAATGTGCCAATATGTAATAGAATCGTTTACTGAGAATAGTCAATTCTTTGAATAATGTATGTAATTTCTTACGATGCTGATCTGTCACTGCTTATAGTAAAACTGCTTCTAATAAAACTCGCTATGTTAATTCTAAGCACATTCTTGGATCCTAATAAAACTCACTTTCTTAATTCTAGGCACATTCTTGGATCCTAATATTGAATAGTTTTACAATTTACTTTTATTTGTTCATACTTTCGTAATGGATAGCCGTTTCACTGTTTCCTTCTAGTTCTTTTGAAAATAAAGCCTATGGGTATTCTCAAGGAGCCATTGAGTCATATATGACCTTGATAAAGTATAGACCTGCAATGTTTATCTAACTTAACATTGTGAGACGTTTATTGCATCCTAATGCTGTATCTCACCGCCGATGGTGGGATGACAAACTGTAATGTCTCAAGAGGGATCAAGGATCTTCCTATCTGTTCACAGTGAAGGTGTAAGCTCAAATCTAATTGGAAGGGTTTCATTACATTTGTATGTGTATATAAAGGACTTTAGGTGACCATTAACCAGAAATCAGCTGGTGTAAGATCAGACGTAAATACACTCAAAGTGATGGCTTCTGTTTGACTTTGGGGCAGACGTGGGGTAGAGGATACAAGATACAAAATCTTCAAATTATGATATTTCATTTCACACAGTAAGTAGTCCTACATTGGATAGTTATGTATAGACCAGTGTATGAATACAGGGTTTTTTCTTTTCTATGATACTTTTTTAGTTCAATATGACAATTTTAAAGTTGTCATACTGAATGTGTTCAGTTTGACAAAGCTGGGTGTATTCAATAAGACATTGTCGCAATTCTTTAGGTCTATTATTCCCATGTATGGATCTGTTGTCAGGTGTTAATTACTTGACAAATGTACTTATGCTTGTATATTTACTCATTGGTGCTGATTAAGGATTTGTTTTCACTAGATCTTTAGTGCTTTTTAATATTATCACTGATTTTCTATTTTTGTCTTTTGATATTTTTGTCTTTTTATTTTTGTCTTTTGATTTTTGACCTTTGTTTATCATTTGAATTCAAGTTTTCCACGTGGATTTTTTCACAAGTTATTTTTATTTTTATACACCTCACGGATTTACAATTGTTTAATTTAGAAGCTGAACCACAATAATTTGACCCACTCAACGTTTACATTCTACTATTATTGACTTCACGTTATATTTCTACATGTCACTTTGGAGGAAACACTACTGGATTCACTTACATATAACCGGTTGAACATTTGAACATTTTTTATGTACGCCAATTTTTGTGAAAACTATTTTTTGTGAATGCTATTTTTCTTTGTTGACAGCTATTGTGTGCACTCAATCACTCACTTAGGTTGTTTATATTATTGAATGTACATGTCCTAACTCCTCATCACTGGCTCACTAAGTCAGCGTCACATCCTTTACTCCATTGGATATTTTTAGATATTTTTAGATTTGTTTATTGTATATTTTTTTGTTAAGTCAGACATGGATCCATGCGTCTTATTGCCATTTGCAATAATTTGTTTTGCCATATAGCATATCCCATGAGTCAAGGATATTATGTGATGCCAAAATCCCTTTTATCTGTTTTACCACAGAGTTGTGTCGTATCTGTTTTGGTGTTAACATTACCCCTTCTTTGCTTTGGTGTGCATACATTGGTATGTTAAAGTCCCCTCCCAGAAAAATCTGTGAGTGCGACCATTGGGTCAACAAGTGAGATATATTTTTAAAGAAAGCTAATTGTTTGTCATTAGGGGCATAAACATTGCACAGCGCGATATGTTTGTCTTTCTGTCTCCCTCGAATTATTAAAAATCTACCTTCTGCGTCCTCAATTGTCTCCTCAACCACAAAATTCAAAGAATGATGCAATAAGATCGAGACCCCTCTCTTTTTTTATCTGTGGTGGAATGAAAGTGTTGAGTAAATTGCTTTGCCCAATACCTTGGAATTATCTCTCTAGTGAAATGTGTCTCCTGCAAGAAAATAATATTCTTTTCTTCTGCGTCCTCAATTGTCTCCTCAACCACAAAATTCAAAGAATGATGCAATAAGATCGAGACCCCTCTCTTTTTTTATCTGTGGTGGAATGAAAGTGTTGAGTAAATTGCTTTGCCCAATACCTTGGAATTATCTCTCTAGTGAAATGTGTCTCCTGCAAGAAAATAATATTGGCCTTCAACCTGGTGTATTGACTTAAAGCTGTCCTTCTTTTATGGTCGGTATTAAGGCCTCTAACATTATGTGAGATCAGTCTGATGTTGTTAGTCATTACTTACAAGACTTTGTGTGGAGTTTCTCTCTCTCAGAACCGCCATCTGTCCTAGCCTTGTGGTTATCTTGCAGAGTTGCTATACGTATTTTCCAGCTTAAACAGAGGAGCGGGAACAGGCATAAACGTACAATAACATAAAAACAAAAATAATAAAAAAACAAAAAACATCATTCAACAAATACATTTTTAGTAACCTATTAAAGTTAGTAAATCTAACAGCACCTTATGGTGCAACTGCTATTCAATTAACTATAGCTATTCTTGCAACTGGCGTATTGTGACTTAATGGCCTCTAGTTATCAAGCCGTCTACTTTACCTGCCTTCGCCGGACCAATACGCCCGCCTAAGCTCGCCTACCATCGCCGCAGCGGACCTGAAAAATCTTGCCAAAGTTATCAATAAATCTGTCAAAAAGCCGCACACCAAGTATGGGGCGATGAGCAAGAGAACTGTGATAGTTATCACTCATCCGATTTCGCTGCTCTTTGGCTTTTTGACAGCTTTATTGACAAGCTGTCACTAAGCACCCACACTAACTATACTGTTCTACCCCCTATACCGGCACCCTCGGAGCCCCCCGCAACTAAATAAAGTTATTAACCCCTAAACCACCGCTCCTAGACCCTGCCCCAATTCTTATAAATGTATTAACCCCTAAACTGCCGCTCCCGGACACCGCCGCCACCTACATTATACCAAGTAACCCCTATCCTGCCCCCCCTATACCGCCGCCACCTATAATAAAGTTATTAACCCCTATCATGCGGATCCCGGACCTCGCCGCAACTAAATAAATAGTTTAACCCCTAAACCACCGCTCCCGGACCCCGCCGCAACCTATATTAAACTTATTAACCCCTAATCTGCCCCCCTACACCATCGCCATCTATAATACATTTATTAACCCCTATCCTGCCCCCCCTACACCGCCACCACTGTAATAAAATTATTAACCCCTAAACCTAAGTCTAACACTAACCCTAACACCCCCTAACTTAAATATTAATTAAATAAATCTAAGTACTATTTCTCTTATTAACTAAATTAATCCTATTTGAAACTAAATACTTACCTTTAAAATAAACCCTAATATAGCTACAATATAAATAATAATTATATTGTAGCTATCTTAGGATTTATTTTTATTTTACAGGCAACTTTCAATTTATTTTAACTAGGTACAATAGCTATTAAATAGCTATTAACTATTTAATAACTACCTAGTTAAAATAAAGATAAATTTACCTGTAAAATAAAAACTAACCTAAGTTACAATTACACCTAACACTACACTATACTTTAGTAAATTAATCCTATTTAAAACTAAATACTTACCTGTAAAATAAACCCTAAGATAGCTACAATATAATTAATAATTACATTGTAGCTATTTTAGGATTTATATTTATTTTACAGGTAACTTTGTATTTATTTTAGCTAGTTAGAATAGTAATTAAATAGTTATTAACTATTTAATAACTACCTAGCTAAAAGAAATACAAAATTACCTGTAAAATAAATCCTAACCTAAGTTACAATTAAACCTAACACTACACTATCATTAAATTAGTTAAATAAATTACCTACAAATAACTACAATTAAATTCAATTAAATAAACTAACTAAAGTACAAAAAATAAAAAAAATAAGTTTCAATAAGTTTTCAAATTTCAAAAATATTACAACAATTTTAAGCTACTTACACCTAATCTAAGCCCCCTAATAAAATAACAAAGCCCCCCAAAATAAAAAAATTCCCTACCCTATTCGACATTAAAAAGTTACCAGCTCTATTACCTTACCAGCCCTTAAAAGGGCCTTTTGCGGGGCATGCCCCAAAGAATTCAGCTCTTTTGCCTGTAAAAAAAAAATACAACCCCCCAACATTAAAACCCACCACCCACATACCCCTACTCTTACCCAAACCCCCCTTAAATAAACCTAACACTACCCCCCTGAAGTTCATCCTACCTTTAGCCGTCTTCAGCCAGCCGACCCACCGATGGAACTGAAGAAGAGATCCGGAGCAGCAGAAGTCATCATCCAAGGAGCGCTGAAGAAGTCTTCCATCCGATTGAAGTCATCATCCAAGGGGCGCTGAAGAAGTCTTCCATCCAATTGAAGTCTTCATCCAAGCGGCGTCTTCAATCTTCATCCATCCGGAGCGGAGCCATCTTCAGACGAGCCGACGCGGAGCCATCCTCTTCTTCCCGACGACTAACGACGAATGACGGTACCTTTAAGTGACGTCATTCAAGATGGCGTCCCTTCAATTCCGATTGGCTGATAGGATTCTATTAGCCAATCGGAATTAAGGTAGTAAAAATCTGATTGGCTGATTTAATCAGCCAATCAGATTGAAGTTCAATCTGATCGGAACAGCCAATAGAATGCGAGCACAATCGGATTGGCTGATTAAATCAGCCAATCAGATGTTTCCTACCTTAATTCCTATTGGCTGATAGAATCCAATATATATATAATAAATATAATTCACGTAAGCAATATGATACTATCTCCTATAATTAACAACATGGGTATCACATAGCCATTTATACCTTCACTATCATGTGATTAGTATGCATATATAAGAAAATTCATTTCCATTGGACAATATTTATTTAGAAATATGATATACAATCTATAAGTTAGTACTATTATGTAAGCAATATGATATTGACCTACCATCCATTTTAGTTATAGTAAATAAATTTTCATTATTTGTGCAGCAAATTATATTTTAATTGCTTTATTTAGTAATATCATACAATCTAAGGGATCCCATATATATCGTATGAGAGATATCATCTAAGTTTAAAGCTTTTTTCCTTTGTACATATGATTGTGTATATATTTTTATAATTGCGTATCATGTGTAAACCAAAAGAATGTTTTTACTATTGAGGTCCGTTGGACATTGTTTAAATGTAACATGTTTTTATATATCAATGTATTATTTACAATACGATCTGTATTTTTGTCAGTTCCAAAACCCTTGCAATAGGCAATCCGTTAACCGAATCAATACACATGTGCAATGTGGGTGTGTAATGTTTATTCATTTTCTATTGGCTAACATAGCCTTTTTAAGACAGCAAGGTAGTTCACAAATGAATGTAGCCTGATGAAATGGCTTGTAGCCGAGAAACACGTAGCAAAGCATTTTAAAGTTTTTAATAAAAGATATATTATTGTTCTACCTTGTTTGGACACTCTATCTATTACCTAAAGCCTCCATTAAAGCAAACCAGTAGTTTTGCATCTTTACCTCTATTGGTACGATAAGAGCTTTAGAGTATTTTTATTTTCCCTGGAGTAGCGTTGTATCCAAGTCTGGCAGCTAGCCCTGAACATTGATTCTGCAATCCGTAAAGCAGCTGTTACATCTGGAGGGAGTCAGCCGAACGGCTCAAAAAGTTTTGCTCTGCTTGATATTGCACTGACTGTGCACACACGTTTGTGAGTATAAAATCCCCAGCTAACTGTTGTTTGTCCGACATTGGTCGGGGTAATCTGCACCAAGGGTGTTCTGTCTTTTTACCTTACACAGGGGCATGACCATTGTTAGGAGCAGACCGGGAGAGAAAGAGTCAGCCGAGCGGCTCTGAAGCTTCGGCTTGTGTATTATTGCACTAGAGGTGCAAATACCCTTGTGAGTACATAGTTATCACCACAGTGGAAGATCTTGCATTGTGTTAGGTTTATCTGCACCAGAGCGCCTCTTCTTTGTCTTTTCAGGACGAGGGTTATCTTAATTCCGATTGGCTGATAGAATCCTATCAGCCAATCGGAATTGAAAGGACACCATCTTGGATGACGTCACTTAAAGGTACCGTCATTCGTCGTTAGTCGTCGGGAAAAAGAGGATGGCTCCGCGTCGGCTCGTCTGAAGATGGCTCCGCTCCGGATGGATGAAGATTGAAGACGCCACTTGGATTAAGACTTCAATCGGATGTAAGACCTCTTCAACGCCCCTTGGATGATGACTTCAATCGGATGGAAGATTTCTTCAGCGCCCCTTGGATGATGACTTCTGCCGTTCTGGATCTCTTCTTCAGTTCCATTAGTGGGTCGGCTGGCTGAAGACGGCTAAAGATAGGATGATCTTCAGGGGGGTAGTGTTAGGTTTATATAAGGGGGGTTTGGGTTAGAGTAGGGGTATGTGGGTGGTGGGTTTTAATGTTGGGGGGGTTGTATTTTTTTTTTACAGGCAAAAGAGCTGAATTCTTTGGGGCATGCCCCGCAAAAGGCCCTTTTAAGGGCTGGTAAGTTAATAGAGCTGGTAACTTTTTAATGTCGAATAGGGTAGGGAATTTTTTTATTTTGGGGGGCTTTGTTATTTTATTAGGGGGCTTAGATTAGGTGTAAGTATCTTAAAATTGTTGTAATATTTTTGAAATGTTTGTAACTTATTTTTTTTATTTTTTGTAACTTAGCTTTTTTTATTTTTTGTACTTTAGTTAGTTTATTTAGTTGAATTTAATTGTAGTTATTTGTAGGTAATTTATTTAATTAATTTAATGATAGTGTAGTGTTAGATTTAATTGTAACTTAGGTTAGGATTTATTTTACAGGTAATTTTGTATTTCTTTTAGCTAGGTAGTTATTAAATTGTTAATAACTATTTGATAACTATTCTAAATAGCTAAAATAAATACAAAGTTACCTGCAAAATAAATATAAATCCTAAAATAGCTACAATGTAATTATTAATTACATTGTAGCTATCTTAGGGTTTATTTTACAGGTAAGTATTTCGTTTTAAATAGGATTAATTTAGTTAATAAGAGAAATATTATTTAGATTTATTTAATTAATATTTAAGTTAGGGGAATGTTAGGGTTAGTGTTAGACTTAGGTTTAGGGGTTAATAATTTTATTACAGTGGCGGCGGTGTAGGGGGGGCAGGATAGGGGTTAATAAATTTATTATAGGTGGCGACGGTGTAGGGGGGCAGATTAGGGGTTTAAAATTTTAATATAGGTGGCGGCGGGGTCCGGGAGTGGCGGTTTAGGGGTTAAACAATTTATTTAGTTGCGCGGGGTCCGGGATAAGCAGGATAGGGGTTAATAACTGTATTATAGGTGGCGACGGTATAGGGGGGGCAAGATAGGGGTTAATAGGTATTATGTAGGTGGTGGCGGTGTCCGGGAGCGGCGGGTTAGGGGTTAATAGATATATTATAGTTGCAGCGGGGACCGGGAGCGGTGGTTTAGGGGTTAATACATATATTATAGTTGCGGCGGGAACCAGAAGCGGCGGTTTAGGGGTTAATACATTTATTATAGTGGCGGTGGGCTCCGGGATCGGCGGTTCAGGGGGTAATACATTTATTTAGTTACGGCGGTGTAGGGGGGGACAGATTAGGGATGTTTAGACTCAGGGTACATGTTAGGGTGTTAGGTGTAGACATAGGAATCAATGGGATGTCTGGCAGCAGCGAACATGAACTTTCGCTATGGTCAGACTCCCATTGATTCCTATGGGATCCGCCACCTCCAGGGCGGCGGTTTAAAAACCAGGTACACTGGGCCGGAAAAGTGCCGAGCGTACCTGATTTTGATAACTAGCAAAAGTAGTCAGATTGTGCCGAATTTGTGTGCGGAACATCTGGAGTGACGTAAGAATCGATCTGTGTCGGACTGAGTCCGGCGGATCAAAGCTTACGTCACTATATTCTACTTTTGCCAGTGTCTAGGGCTTGATAACTAAGGCGAATCAGCCTCGCCACAAATACGCTGCGGAATTCCAGCGTATTTGAGGTTGACAGTTTGATAACTAGATGCCTATGTCTCTTTACTTTTTGTAAGCAAGCGTCACTCTTTGTCCCAGCCCAGATGTCCCTGCACAACTACACCCACCTAGGGATACTCCTTAAATGACATTTGATAATGCTATAGGAATCTATTCCTCAGTGTCCCCCTCTTTGAGGTTGAAACCTCCATTACTTAAGGTAAAGAGAGTTCAGAGTCTAATTACTTACTAAACCCTTGGGCCATATGTTCACGGAATGGCAGCGTGAGGGTCCTTTTCTTTTATCACACCCTCAAAACTAGAGCCTTCTGAACATTAGAAGAGTGAACTTGAAGGGGGTGTCATGGTTTAGCCTTTTTCTTTGCCACCTTGGTCCAACGTTATTACTGTTGTGAAGTTGCTCCTGAACTTTGATGTGGTCTGTCTTCTGCTGATGACAACTGCGGCAATTCTGGAGGGTTCTAACTGAAGCTTACAACATGCATCTTGAATTTCTGTTACCTCTCATAAGCTTATTGTTCTTCCATCATGCAAGATATGTAGCCCAAACGGGAAGCCCCAGCGATATTTTATCTGATGTTTCCTAAGAAGTGCTTTCAAAGGCCTTAGATGACCTCTTCTCTGGAGCGTTCTGACACATAAGTCCTGGTAGAACTGTATGATCATTCCCTGGAACTTAAACGTTGGATGTTTTCTTGCTGCTAGAAGTATGGCCTCCTTGTCTGGGAATCAAGACATCTTAATGATGACGTCCCTTGGTGGTGCATCATCTTTGGGCTTGGCACGTAATGCCCTCTCAAGTTGATATTTCCCATCTTCTACCTCTCCAGTTATCACTTGGAACAATTGGTGTAAATAGATAGGTAACTCAGTAGGGGAGACAGATTTGGCTACTCCTTTCAGATGCAAGTTGCATCTGCGACTCCTATTCTCTAGGTCCTCCAACTTGTCCTGAATATCTTCAATCACTAGTCGTTGAGAGGCAACCTGTTGTGTCAAAGTAGATAGATCTGCTGAAGTAGGGGTTTCTGATTCTTCTAGAGTGGCCACTCTGGTTCCCAGCTCCAGGATGTCATGCTTTATATCTGTCAAACTGTTGGTCACAGTGTTCTGCAGCGTATCAAATTTTTCCCACATCTTTTCAAAGTTCATGTTTATGTCTTGTTTGGAGACCAGAGCTTTAATATCAGCTTTAGTAGCTGGTATAGAGTCCCCCTCTGTTATCTGGGAGTCAGTATCCGAGTCAGCCTCCTCCTCTATTGCAGTATTCTGGGATTCTTGCAATTTATCCCCTCTCACAGGTTTAAAAAACAAATTAGCAGCTGGAGGTTTGGGCCCTTGTGAGGGTTTGTTCTGTTTTCTGGCTGACATGATAAATGCGGCCTGTAAATGAGTATAATGTCATTTATTTTAGAGGGGTTTAACTCTTACCCAGATTGCTCTGGTTATCGTAAAGCTTTGACTCAAGAGAAGGTTGCAGGCCTGACTTCAGTTTCCCTTTAAGAGTGGGTTAGTTGCTGTAAACTTTGGTCAAAGGGCCTCTGAAATTGACTCAGCTTAACTTAGCTACTGTAGCCCTTAAACAAAATATTAACCCCTCATATCGATCTACATATTAGTATAGCACTATAGAGCAGCAGGGCTTTTAATAGGATCGTTCAGTTATATCATGAAACTGCTTAGTGGAGCATTTATTGTGCATACATTTTTCTCTTCTTTTTGCATAGAATTTTTTTTATCCCCTTTAGTACCTGTAGCGGTTAATACTTTTAAAGTGCCACCTAATTTTAGACAATGTATGTCCCTTCACAGCTCTCTAGCCATTATCAATGCACAGCTTATAGTCTTTCCCTTATTAATTCTACCACTGCTGTCGTGTCAGTGTACAGTTCGATTTTATCACAGTTGCGTCCCTGTTCCAGCCCCTTATCTTATTGTGATCCGGTTCATCTTTCCATGGCTGTAGGCTGCACTCGTTGCTTTGCGGCTTTATCTCGGGCCCTCTTAATATCTGGCTGTCTCTTGCGCTGAATGTAAGTACTGCGCTCCCAGGGTAAACAGACTGCGTGCC
>NC_069500.1:979573411-979625911 GCF_027579735.1 Bombina bombina | reverse complement strand
CGTGCTGCAACCGCCTTCTTTGCCTTATTGTACTGGATATTCCTACAATTAAGAGTTGTTAAAATTTCCGTTTTGGATTACTTCCCATTAGTGTATCTGAGTAATTAACAATATAAGGGTAATCCAGAGTGAAGCCGTATTTACTTCAATTACAGGCGACATAGTTCGTCAGCCACAACCACATATGTAATTGGGTAAGTATAATTCGGCAATATCAAAAGCACTATATTGACCACAATTGCTATTAAAAAGAAGAAAGACTCCACGTCCCCACTTCCCCTGACATATGTAATGTCCCCTTGACATATGTAATCCAAAACGGAAATTTTAACAACTCCTAATTGTAGGAATATCCAGTACAAGTATACAAACAAATAACGCTATACGATCTCACCAACACCACTTGCTTAAATGCAGCCCTAAACCAGGACAGACCCTCCACCATGTTTTACTGAAGGCTGCAAGCACTCATTCTTCCATCTGTCTCCAACTCTTCTCACATATTGTCGATGATTGGATCCAAAAACTTGTATTCATCCCTCAATAATACTCTTGCCTCTTTGCTTCATTCCAATATTTATGAGTTTTAGCAGATCATACTTTTCACCCTGTTCCCCATCCAAAAAAGGTTTTTTTTGGCTGCTACCCTTCCACAAAGACAATTCCTGATCAAGCTTCTTCGGACTGTAGAAGGATCAACTTGGCATCTTGATGAAGCTGCCAGATGATGAGCAAGGTCCTTGCTGGACTTATTCCGGTCTCTCAAAGAAGAAACTCTGAGAAACTGCTCAAAAAATTTTGAAAGTTTTCTTGGCCTTCCAGTCCTTTGTTGTCCTTGACCTCTCCTCATTCTTCAAATTTCTTAATAACAGCTTGAATACACATTTTGGTTATCCAGTTTTTTTTTTGCTGATTTCCCTTTGAGAGTGGCCTTGTTAACGCAAAGTATGATTTTATGTCTGTCAAATCTGTGATCTTTGGCCTTTTGAATAGAATTATGTGATTGAAAGCAAGCTTCCAATGAATAAAACTCATACCACATGTGTATGTAATGCTCAAGCATGACTTGTACAAATCGGGTGTAATAATTCCAGATGTTTCGGGACAGCACTATGCCCCTTCCTCAGACTACCCTGTACTATAGTACAAAACAAGCTTATAACTCTTACACCAATACACCCCACCCACAAACACACCAATCACTGTATATGGCCAGTAATTATAATACACATGTGTGCACCTCTCACCTGTTCACACCCCTATGTCAAAATAAACATAAGAATAAAAACAAATACATAACATAAGTTAATCCACAGATCTAGAACAAATGTCTCCACTCATGAGAGCAACAGTATTCCTTTTAGAAAAAGACTGTCTCATTAATTAGACCCAATCACCGAATATAGTGTTTAGAAAAACTATAAAACCAATCAGAGCTGATTTGCCAATACTAAGTTAAATATCATTAAAGCACTGCAATCACTAATAAATGTATTCAACATTACTAACCATCATATGAAAAACACCTATGTAAAAACACCACTTAAGTGTGTGGGGGGGGGGAGTTAGCACCAATGCTCACATATAATGCAGCCCCTTGTGCAATTTCCATGTATACACGCCACAACTTAAGTAGAATAACCCAGGACTCTCGCCCATAGAGATCACTCCACCCTGATCTGGCACCTCTATACCTTATTGTACTGTATTGATCCTTTACTATTTGCATCCCTCCAAATCCAACAACATATTCAAACCACTATATGATCACAAAAGCCATTATTGTGCAGCTAACATGCCTCATTGTTGACTTTCTCATCCCTCAGCCAATCAGCCCCGCCAGTGCATCCACTTGTCTAATACGCCTAGTCACTGAGTCATTCAAATTCAGCCAATACCTAAACCTGAAAATATACCACTCATCAAGGTTGAAATATAAACACAATTATAGCAGTTCTCATCTTAGACTACACAAATAGCAGGGCACTGTGCAACCACCACAAAACATCATCCTCACTTGAATAATAATTATAAACTATACATCATATCACATATTATTCTTACTGGTACAATCCTATTATATCTTACAGCCTCATCTACCCTAACAGTTCCAGAATGCACTTATCTGTTCCACATTGTATGCAACAATAGTTGTTATAATATTCATCAAAGTTATCACTTCACAGGGGACAGTACACAAACTGTATAGCTAAGAATGTGATCAGTCAAGTTCAAATAACCACAACCTGCTCACAAAGCCTTAAAGGAACCTAGTCTGGTATATTGCTTAGGGATTGTCATATATCACTGTGCACACAAACCAAAGTTATAACACTCGCCCCACTGCAGACCTCTCATAGAGGAGACATAACTTTTTGTAGAGTTGTGGATCAACCTACAATAAAAACAAATTAAAATAAATTCAAAACATCTAGAGAATTTCTTAAGGAGGGAGTACTACCAGACCCCTTACTAATGCTAACACCAACCACAAGCTGGTGTCCAGCCAGAACTGACATAGGAGGTCCCTAATAAAAATAATACTAATATCTTCCAATCCAGGGAATACATGTGACACTCATCTATATATAGCTGTGACACTCATCTATATATCAATTTAAACAATACAAACTCTGCATATATCCACCCCCCCACACACACACACACAAACACACACACACTCACCAGCCACTTTATTAGGTACACCTTGCTAGTACCGGGTTGGATCCCATTTTGCCCTCAGAACTGCCTAAATTTTTCATGGCATATATTTAACAAGGTGTTGGAAACATATCTCAGAGATTTTGGTCCATATTGACATGATAGTATCAAGCAGTTGCTGCAGATTTGTTGGCTGCACATCCATGATACAAATCTCCCGTTCCACCACATCCCAAAGGTGCTCTATTGGATTGAGATCTGGTGACTGAAGGCCATTGGAGTACAGTGAACTCATTGTCATGTTCAAGAAACCAATTTGACATGGTGTATTATCCTGCTAGAAGTAGCGATCAGAAGATGGGTACACTGTAGTTATAAAGGGATGGATATGGTCAGCAACAATACTCAGGTAGGCCGTGGAGTTTAAACGATGCTCAATTGGTACTAAGGGGCCCAAAGTGTGCAAAGAAAATATCCCCTATACCATTACACCACTGCCTCCAGCCTGAACAGTTGATACAAGACTGGATGGATCCATGCTTTCATGTTGTTTTTGCCAAATTCTGACCCTATCATCTGAATGTCGCAGCTCAAATCGAGACTCATCAGATCAGGCAACATTTTTCCAATCTTCTATTGTCCAATTTTGGTGAGCCTGTGTGAATTGTAGCCTCAGTTTCCTGTTTAAAGCTGACTGGAGTGACACCGGTGTGGTCTTCTGCTGCTGTAGCCCATCTGCATCAAGGTTCGAGGTGTTGTGCATTCAGAGCTGGTATTCTGCATACCTTGGTTGTAATGAGTGGTTATTTGAGTTACTGTTGCCTTTCTATCATCTCAAACCAGTCTGCCCATTCTCCTCTGAAATCAATAAGGCATTTTGGTCCACACAACTGCCACTCACTGGCTAGTTTCTCTTTTTCAGACCATTCTCTGTAAACCCTAGAGATGGTTGTGCATGAAAATCCCAGTAGATTAACAGTTTTTAAAATACTCAGACCAGCCCGTCTGGCACCAACAACCATGTCAATTCAAAGTCACTTAAATCCTCATTCATTCCAATTCTGATGCTCGGTTTGAACCCCATTTAGATGCCTAAATGTATTGAATTGCTGCCATGTGATTGGCTGATTAGCAATTTGTGTTACCAAGCAATTGAACAGGTGTACCTTATAAAGTGGCTGGTGAGTGTATATATTTATACCCCAGAAACAGATTTTAAATATGCTCCACAGTGTACTGCTTCTAGGCCAAAAAAAGAAAAGGATAGCCACTGTCCCATCTCCAGGTAGCAGATGGAGGGGTGGCCTCCCAATCATAGGAAACAATGCAAGTAGAGATTCGTATTCAGGCCATGAGGGTGTACAGTATTCAACTTATGAGTCCACCTGGCCTCCAATTGCAAGAGCAATTTGTCATGGTCTCCCCCCCTCAGAAGAGGAGATACATGATCAATAAGGCGAAACCTGAGGTCACTTACCATGTGCTTCATCTCTGCAAAATGTCACTTTTTTTGTTCTCTTACGGCCATTCAAATTGCCGTCCTGTGATTAACCATTCTTGCTTTGATATTATCAAAGGTCTTTCCTGCATAATAAAGGCCACAGCAGCAGTTCAGTAGATAAACCACATACTTTGTAGTGCAGGTTAGGTAGTGTCGGATCTTGAAATGACAATTTGTATGGGGATGTCAGAATTTATTACCTTGGATCATACTACTACAGGTAGTACATCAGTACATCTCGGACATCTGAAGCAGATCATTTTCAATTTAGTTGTGAGCCAGGATTTTATCTCATTACAATGTACTGGATTTGACTTTATTATTATATCCCTGATGTTTTTCCCTCTCCTGTACCCTACTCTTAGTGGTTCCACACCAACAAATGGTAACTGTTTATCAGTTGAAAGGATCTCCCAATGATTTTACAAATTGACTCCCATTTCATATTTATCCTTGTTAAATCTGGTGACAAATGTAAGTCTATTATCCCTTAGATTGTTTGGTTTGCTTCTCAGTAATGGAGTCTTTCAACCATCTAATGTAGTTGCACATACACATACTGTGTGTGTGTGTGTGTGTGTATATATATATATATATATATATATATATATATATATATATATATATATATATATATATATTATTCAAAAACAAGAGCAAAAGAGAATGGGGTTAAAAAAAACCCTGTCTCTGGGACTGCGCTAAGGTATAGCACCTGTTGGCAAAATATTGTGTCCAACAGATTGCTGATAGTTGGTCTCTGCAGCTGGGTCAAAGGTGGACAGATTATCCAAAATATCTGTCCAATAAGAATTTTTAGTAAAAAAGAAAGTTTTGACTTAAGCGCATAAGAGTCAACTATACAAATAGTGTTTAAAATTATTTTGGGAAAAACTCAATATATGACTCTCAATGTTAATTTATGCCACAGTATAATGGTGTACTGAATAGGAACAATAATTGTATAATAAAAGTTATATTCACGGGTTAAAATATAAATATCCAATACTAAAAATTATAATAATGAAAAAGGAGGAAAAAGAGGTTATCATCTTCAATCAACTTAATGGTGAATAAATTGTTAATATTATAACTTATTAATGTTATAACAAGAGTGAGCACCAAATGAGCCAATGCCCTGCTAGTACAATTGTAAATTAATAAATTTTACATATAGTGTACCCAGATGAATAAAGTCATAACAAGAACTATAGATAGCGGTATAGTATGGTGCTGCAATGATGGGAGCGGATGATATAGAAGTGCAGGTAACGACGGACCAAAGATATGTGTATTGTTTTAACACAACAATCCAAAAATGAATATGCAGTATAGTCCGGATGAACATGCAGCTCAATTCAAAATAGAATAACGTATCCCAGCAGGTACAGATTTTCTTATCCTTAGTTATAGCTGCATATTCCGTACTCACCGACCGGTACCTCAATCATATGAGGTAAGGGACATGCTCTACGGTGGTATCTTTAATGCATATTCAGGAACCCAAAATCTTCCGCCTGTGGTTGTTTGTAGGATTTTCAGCTGATGTAGGATTTGGGGCTTGTAGCTTGTAACTTTCAGTTGCGGATGTAGTCTGCCAACCAGCTGTGACTCTCACACCAGAAACATGGGATATGTATAGAAAGGGAGAAACAAGCTTGCAATAGTGAAGTATTGTTTTATTTATTAAAATATAAACATAACACACGTTATGGTTGTGCTTACAAGAGAAGCCCTCAAACAAATGAGGTATGTACAGGTATCAATTAGTGTTGATCAACATTAGGAGATATAATACAACAGTGTCAGGATATTTTATTATATTAATCAGAGTCGTCTACCAGGGCCGAGTTGCTCTCTAGACCAAACCTTATGCATTTTTAAGTGTTTGTGAAGTGTTTGCAAGTTTGCTACTTCTTCATCAGAGGTAAAGAGCATGTCCCTTACCTCATATGATTGAGGTACTGGTCGATGAGTACCGAATTTGCAGCTATAACTAAGGATAATGAAATCTGTACCTGCTGTTCAATATTACAAAGTATTACCTGATGGGATACGTTATTCTATTTTGAATTGAGCTGCATGTTCATCTGGACTATACTGCATATTCATTTTTGGATTGTTGTGTTAAAACAATACACATATCCTTGGTCCAGTGTTACCTGCACATCTATATCATCCGCTCCCATCATTGCAGCACCATACTATACCGCTATCTATAGTTCTTGTTATGACTTTATTAATCTGGGTACACTGTATGTAAAATTGATTTAGTTACAATTGTACTAGCAGAGTATTGGCTTATTTGGTGCTCACTCTTGTTATAACATTAATAAGTTATACTATTAACAATTTATCAATGTATTCACCTTTAAGTTGATTGAAGATGATAACATATTTTTCCTCCTTTTTCGTTATTATAATTTTTAGTATTGGATATTTATATTTTATCTCGTGAATATAACTTTTATTATACAATTATTGTTCCTATTCAGTACACCATTATACTGTGGCATCAATTAACATTGAGAGTCATATATCTTTCCCAAAATAAATTTTAAACACTATTTGTATAGTTGATTCTTATGCGCTTAAGTCAAAACTTTCTTTTTTACTAAATATATATATATATATATATACATACATATATTATACATACACACACACACACACATATATATATATATATATATATATATATATATATATATATATATATATATATATATATATATATATATATATATATATATATATATATATATATATATATATAAGAACAAGCACTCACAGCACCATTTGTCATAAGGGCCTGAGTAATCAACCCTGATCTGCGATTTAAGTATATAGCAGGCCAGGGGTGCTAGACAGTAGATTCATAATATATTATGTAAAGAGAAAAAATGGTTCTGGAACCACAAAGTCTACTATAGCCAGCAAAGATTAATAAGGGGTAAAAAGCATCAACAAACTCAAAAAAAGTGGGGGATGCTAGGCAAAGAAGGAGACCACACTGATCCAAATAGCTGTGCTAGAACCATGCCATTTATTAATTAACGCTAAATGCTCGGTTGCAAATCCCAAACAAAATAAGTAAATAAAAAATAAAAGTTAAACACATAGATAAATTTGTGACCACAGATACAAATTAAGTCGACACTGATAGACTAGTCATATATCCTCTGTTGATGTACCATCCCGGGAGGTGAAATTTAACTAGTAATGTCCAGTAAATTAGTGCACTAGAATGTAACGCGTGAATTCAAATAAATTCTTAATACTGGAAAGCACCATAAAAGTTCTCCTTGGGAGATAGCAGTTCGTATAAACGAAGGATTGACTGTAGATAAGAGGGAGCTTCTAGAATTGTATAACCCCTGTGATGCATAAACTTCATATAGCGTCCAGCAATATTTTGAACAATCTTTAAATCATAGTTTATAATCTGTTGGATCGGATTGCTAGGGTGATTTATACACAAATTCCATAAAGTCAGCTTAATAAAGGTAAACGGATACCAGTATCAGGGATTTTCTCTCATACCTGACCCATCCTTAGACGGTACCTTTAAACTCTTTGCGCTGATGTTGTGTCCAGCTTGTTCTGTTGCATGCCGTTGGTAATTAGAAAAACTCACCCTTGCTTTCTTCGGTTACCGTAAACCAAGTGTTGAACAGGGGTTAACAGTCTCTACCTCTATATCGCTCCTCAGAAGGCTGTCATCCGGTCAGATAAAAGGGGGTTCGGCTGCTACCCCCGGTACTTCTGCTGCTACGCGCGTTTCACCCGTTTCACGCGTTTCACCCACACTAGGCAAAATTCAAAACGGGCTTCGTCAGGCCATGTATCTCTATCCGATTGGGTACTGCTCTTTTATTCACGTCACTACACATGACGTCAAGGGGTGAAATGTTAACAATGTAGCTGTGGTATATATTGTTAATGCGGGATTGCAACATTTTTGTTAAATTAAATAACCATTTAATTGTAGTGCATTTAGCAGCATTACATATAGTACACAGACTATAATATTCAAGGCCTTGGGCCATACATAGAACAATAATATCCAATTATCCTCTAAAATGACTTTTAACGCACAGTTTGGTGACGGGTTTCAAAAGCATTTTAAACAACCTTTATATACAATTCATTATGCAAGTATCCCATGTGTTTTTACTTAGACATGAGAAATAACTAGTGTAGATAATATTGATAACATAATAGAATGAGAGAAATCTATAGTTTGCCGAAAGTTATAATTTGTCACTAATACTCACACTAAAGTGACTAATTGTGCAAGTTTAAAATGTTTCTCTCTAAACTTTAACGTCAGTAAATAAATTCCAGAAATAAAATACAGAAAGGGAGCATAATTTATCTCCTCATTCAGACCGCTAGGAGTTAACGCTTTCAAGTTAAAAATCCACTTGCACTCTGTTTGCAATAGTAATTTATCAATATCCCCGCCTCTATTTTTTAGGTCCACTTTCTCCAGACCCATACATTTCAAATGATTTTTATTACTTTGATGAAAAGCTTGAAAATGTCTTGCTACACTGCTAGTTGTAATTTAATTATCTATATCTCTTTTGTGTTCTTTAATACGTTCTTTTATTTCTCTATAGGTTTTTCCTATATAATACATCGGACAGTTACAAAATACTATATAAACTACACCTTCTGATCTACAATTAACTCTCCCTATAACCTTATGGGTAGTACCCCACTTATCAACAAAATAAGAAGCCTGCTGCATATTTTTGCAGACTGAACATAGTTTACATTTCAAATTCCCATATTTTTGGGAGGCTTTTCCAAGCCAATTTTGTTGTTCATGTCTAATGTAATAACTGGAAACTAATTTGTCCTTTATATTCGGGGCCTTTCTAGGTGTCATGAGGGGTCTGTCACCAACTATTAGTTTAATTTCATTACCAATTGTTAAAACGTCCCAGTGCTTCTGCAACATTGCTCTTATATCATTCCATTTATTGTTGTATTGACTAATGAATCTAATATTTGGTTCTGGATCTTTAAGTTTATCTTTATATAGTAATTCATCTCTTGTTTGTTCCATAGCTGCTCCATACACTTTTTTTAAAGCTGTCTTAGAATAACCTCTCTGAATAAATCTTTCTTTTAGATTTTTTGCTTCAATTTTGAAATCTGAGGTCTCTGAGCAATTTCGCCTATGTTTCAAATATTGACCTTTGGGGATATTATTAATAAGCGAAAAGGGATGATGACTATAAGCTCTTAAAAGGGAGTTGCCAGCTGAGGGTTTCCTAAAGGTATTCGTCACTATTTTATTATTTTATATTTTTATAGTTAAATCTAAGAAATCAATAAATCAATATATCAATTGCTGGAGAAAGTGGACCTAAAAAATAGAGGAGGGGATATTGATAAATTACTATTGCAAAAAGAGTGCAAGTGGATTATTAACTTGAAAGCGTTAACTCCTAGCGGTCTGAATGAGGAGATAAATTATGCTCCCTTTCTGTAAGAATTATTTTATTTCTGGAATTTATTTACTGACGTTAAAGTTTAGAGAGAAAAATTTTAAACTTGCACAATTAGTCACTTTAGTGTGAGTATTAGTGACAAATTATAACTTTCGGCAAACTATAGATTTCTCTCATTCTGAAACGGTGTAAATTGAAACGTTGTAAAACGAGGGCCACCTGTAGAATGAGAGAAATCTATAGTTTGCCGAAAGTTATAATTTGTCACTAATACTTATACAAACACTAAAGTGACTAATTGTGCAAGTTTAAAAATTTTCTCTCTAAACTTTAACGTCAGTAAATAAATTCCAGAAATAAAATACAGAAATGGAGCATAATTTATCTCCTCATTCAGACCGCTAGGAGTTAACGCTTTCAAGTTAATAATCCACTTGCACTCATTTTGCAATAGTAATTTATCAATATCCCCTCCTCTATTTTTTAGGTCCACTTTCTCCAGCAATTGATATATTGATTTATTGATTTCTTAGATTTAACTATATAAAAATATAAAATAATAAAATAGTGACGAATACCTTTAGGAAACCCTCAGCTGGCAACTCCCTTTTAAGAGCTGATAGTCATCATCCCTTTTCGCTTATTAATAATATCCCCAAAGGTCAATATTTGAAACATAGGCGAAATTGCTCAGAGACCTCAGATTTCAAAATTGAAGCAAAAAATCTAAAAGAAAGATTTATTCAGAGAGGTTATTCTAAGACAGCTTTAAAAAAAGTGTATGGAGCAGCTATGGAACAAACAAGAGATGAATTACTATATAAAGATAAACTTAAAGATCCAGAACCAAATATTAGATTCATTAGTCAATACAACAATAAATGGAATGATATAAGAGCAATGTTGCAGAAGCACTGGGACGTTTTAACAATTGGTAATGAAATTAAACTAATAGTTGGTGACAGACCGCTCATGACACCTAGAAAGGCCCCGAATATAAAGGACAAATTAGTTTCCAGTTATTACATTAGACATGAACAACAAAATTGGCTTGGAAAAGCCTCCCAAAAATATGGGAATTTGAAATGTAAACTATGTTCAGTCTGCAAAAATATGCAGCAGGCTTCTTATTTTGTTGATAAGTGGGGTACTACCCATAAGGTTATAGGGAGAGTTAATTGTAGATCAGAAGGTGTAGTATATATAGTATTTTGTAACTGTCCGATGTATTATATAGGAAAAACCTATAGAGAAATAAAAGAACGTATTAAAGAACACAAAAGAGATATAGATAATTAAATTACAACTAGCAGTGTAGCGAGACATTTTCAAGCTTTTCCTCAAAGTAATAAAAATAATTTGAAATTTATGGGTCTGGAGAAAGTGGACCTAAAAAATAGAGGCGGGGATATTGATAAATTACTATTGCAAACAGAGTGCAAGTGGATTTTTAACTTGAAAGCGTTAACTCCTAGCGGTCTGAATGAGAAGATAAATTATGCTCCCTTTCTGTATTTTATTTCTGGAATTTATTTACTGACGTTAAAGTTTAGAGAGAAAATTTTTAAACTTGCACAATTAGTCACTTTAGTGTGTGTATAAGTATTAGTGACAAATTATAACTTTCGGCAAACTATAGATTTCTCTCATTCTACAGTATTATGTTATCAATATTATCTACACTAGTTATTTCTCATGTCTAAGTAAAAACACAATACATGAGATACTTGCATAATGAATTGTATATAAAGGTTGTTTAAAATGCTTTTGAAACCCGTCACCAAACTGTGCGTAAAAAGTCATTTTAGAGGATAATTGGATATTATTGTACTATGTATGGCCCAAGGCCTTGAATATTATAGTCTGTGTACTATATGTAATGCTGCTAAATGCACTACAATTAAATGGTTATTTAATTTAACAAAAATGTTGCAATCCCGCATTAACAATATATACCACAGCTACATTGTTAAAATTTCACCCCTTGACGTCATGTGTAGTGACGTGAATAAAAGAGCAGTACCCAATCGGATAGAGATACATGGCCTGACGAAGCTCGTTTTGAATTTTGCCTAGTGGGGGTGAAACGCACGTAGCAGCAGAAGTACCGGGGGTAGCAGCTGAACCCACTCTTATCTGACCAGATGACAGCCTTCTGGCCAACGGCATGCAGCAGAACAAGCTGGACACAACATCAGCGCAAAGACTTTAAAGGTACAGTGCGGACCGTCTAATGATGGGTCAGGTATGAGAGAAAATCCCTGATACTGGTATCCGTTTACCTTTATTAAGCTGACTTTATGGAATTTGTGTATAAATCACCCTAGTGATCCGATCCAACAGATTATAAACTGTGATTTAAAGATTGTTCAAAATATTGCTGGACGCTATATGAAGTTTATGCATCACAGGGTTATACAATTCTAGCAGCTCCCTCTCATCTACAGTCAATCCTTCGTTTATACGAACTGCTATCTCCCAAGGAGAACTTTTATGGTGCTTTCCAGTATTAAGAATTTATTTGAATTCACGCGTTACTTTCTAGTGCACTAATTTACTGGACATTACTAGTTAAATTTTACCTCCCGGGATGGTACATCAACAGAGAATATATGACTAGTCTATCTGTGTCGACTTAATTTGTATCTGTGGTCACAAATTTATCTATTTGTTTAACTTTTATTTTTTATTTTCTTTTTTTGTTTGGGATTTGAAACCGAGCATTTAGCGTTAATTAATAAATGGTGTGGTTCTAGCACAGCTCTTTGGATCAGTGTGGTCTCCTTCTTTGCCTAGCATCCCCCACTTTTTTGAGTTTGTTGATGCTTTTTGCCCCTCATTAATCTGTGCTGGCTATAGTAGACTCTGTGGTTCCAGAACCATTTTTTCTCTTTACATTAATATATATATACAGTTGCAAGAAAAAGTATGTGAACCCTTTGGAATGATATGGATTTCTGCACAAATTGGTCATAAAATGTGATCTGATCATCATCTAAATCACAACAATAGACAATCACAGTCTGCTTAAACTAATAACACACAAAGAATGAAATGTTGCCATGTTTTTATTGAACACACCATGTAAACATTCATGCAGGTGGAAAAAGTATGTGAACCTTGGATTTAATAACTGGTTGAACCTCCTTTGGCAGCAATAACTTCAACCAAACGTTTCCTGTAGTTGCAGATCAGACGTGCACAACCGTCAGGAGTAATTCTTGACCATTCCTCTTTACAGAACTGTTTCAGTTCAGCAATATTCTTGGGATGTCTGGTGTGAATCACTTTCTTGAGGTCATGCCACAGCATCTCAATCGGGTTGAGGTCAGGACTCTGACTGGTCCACTTCAGAAGGCGTATTTTCTTCTGTTTAAGCCATTCTGTTGTTGATTTACTTCTATGCTTTGGGTCATTGTCCTGTTGCAACACCCATCTTCTGTTGAGCTTCCGCTGGTAGACATATGGCCTTAAGTTCTCCTGCAAAATGCCTTGATAAACTTGGGAATTCATTTTTCCTTCGATGATAGCAATCCGTCCAGGCCCTGACACAGCAAAGCAGCCCCAAACCATGATGCCCCCACCACCATACTTCATAGTTGGGATGAGGTTTTGATGTTGGTGTGCTGTGCCTCTTTTTTGCCACACATAGTGTTGTGTGTTTCTTCCAAACAACTCAACTTTGGTTTTATCTGTCCACAGAATATTTTGCCAGTACTGCTGTGGAACATCCAGGTGCTCTTGTGCAAACTGTAAACATGCAGCAATGTTTTGTTTGGACAGCAGTGGCTTCCTCTGTGGTATCCTCCCATAACATCCATTCTTGTTTAGTGTTTTACGTATTGTAGATTCGCTAACAGGGATGTTAGCATTTGCCAGTGACTTTTGTAAGTCTTTAGCTGACACTCTAGGATTCTTCTTCACCTCATTGAGCAGTCTGCGCTGTGCTCTTGCAGTCATCTTTACAGGACGGCTACTTCTAGGGAGAGTACCAGCAGTGCTGAACTTTCTCCATTTATAGACAATTTGTCTTACCGTGGACTGATGAACAGCAAGGCTTTTGGAGATACTTTTATAACCCTTTCCAGCTTTATGCAAGTCAACCATTCTTAATCGTAGGTCTTCTGAGAGCTCTTTTGTGCGAGTCATCATTCACATCAGGCAATGCTTCTTGTGAAAAGCAAAGCCAGAACTGGTGTGTGTTTTTTATATGGCAGGGCAGCTGTAACCAACACCTCCAATCTCATCTCATTGATTGGACTCCAGTTGGCTGACATCTCACTCCAATTAGCTCTTGGAGATGTCATTAGTCTAGGGGTTCACATACTTTTTCCACCTGCACTGTGAATGTTTACATGGTGTGTTCAATAAAAACATGGAAACATTTCATTCTTTGTGTGTTATTAGTTTAAGCAGACTGTGATTGTCTATTGTTGTGACTTAGAAGATAATCAGATCACATTTTATGACCAATTTGTGCAGAAATCCATATCATTCCAAAGGGTTCACATATTTTTTCTTGCAACTGTATATATATATATATATATATATATATATATATATATATATACACACATACATATATATTTTATCACATAACAAAGCAAGTGAACAGAAGGAAAATTTAAATTAACATTTGGTGTGACCACCCTTTGCCTTCAAAGCAGCATTATTTCTTCTAGGTACACTTGCACACAGTTTTTTTAAGGAACTCAGCAGGTAGGTTGTTACAATCATCTTGGAAAACTGACAACTGTTCTTCTATGGATTTAGGCAGCTTCAGTTACTTGTCACTTGCTAGAATCTTTGTTCTTCTTTATGCTGAATATAAATCTTAATGAATTTGGCTATAAGTTTGGGGTTGTTGTCCCACTGCACACTAAATATGAGGGCAATCAGATGCATCTTCTTAGTATTGCAAGATGGATAAATATATCTTGCTTGTGTCTTCAGGAGACCATTAATTCTGACAAAATCCCCAACTCCATTTGCAAAAATGCAGCCCCAAACTTGCATGTTTTACTGCCTATAGACATTGTCATTTTGGAATGTGTTTGTGTATTCTAGAATGAAGATTATCAGTCCTGGACATTAATATCTTGCAGATGAAATTGGCCACCACTATTCCCCTTTTCAATAGTGGATTTTAAAAAGTTCTCAAACAAATCTTGTTTTGTCAAAACAGAGAAAGTGCCCACATTAAAAATATCTTTAATCATATAAAAATATGTTTTCTCACTGTACAGAATGGAAATCCTGTAAGTAAACACAGTTTTCAGCAAAGAATGGTTTTAAATATGTCCAAGTAGTTTTAAGGTGCATGAAGGAAGGGTCACTGCTACCCTTGTGTCAAACTAGAATACAAAATATCCTCAGCACCACATAATAAAACTCAATTCTTCTTTATTTCAGCATTTAGATAAAACAAACTGTAACTTTTCTACCATCTTGGCCATAATCATGCATGATTAAGGCTAAAACGTTTCTTTTACCTGGATGCTGAAATAAAGAAGAAATTAATTTTATTATATGGTACTGAGGATTTTTTGTATTCTAGTTCTTTAAAGTGAGAAATTATAGTTTGGCAATATTGAAGACAATAAAAATAAAACATATTTTATACATGCATTTTTAAAAGATGCTGAAAGCTATATACATAAAAGAAAAGTACACTTAGGCTTTAGGAATTATAGTCCCTACTTTCATGCATCCTTTTTTAAATTATTTTGTCTTTTGGAATTAAATTAGATGGTTAATCTTTTGTGAAATTATATATTATTAGTACTGTGAAGCCAATAATACCTACTTTTTTTTTTGCCAGATTACAGGGAAAGTGATATTTTCACTCAATTTAGTAATACCAGCTCACGCAAATGTGTGCTGGTATTACGAGTTAGTTGCAATATTATGTAAACAAAAACCACATTCTAGCATGTACCTAGGCCGGCCAATAAAATAATTATAGCTAACACACTCCAGGCTCTCAAGTGTCAACAGAAACACTCCGGTTATAGTTCAGCAGTAAAACAGTAGATGATCCGTGCAGAAAATGTAGCAACACGCTCCAGTATGTAACACACCAACGTTCCAAAAAAAGTTGCTATGCAAAAAAGGTCCAGGCACAAAGTGTTCTATACACAATTGCTTTGCAGCTGTGAGGGATACTTCTGGACAGTGTGTCCACAAGACTTAAACTGTTCACTAACATCTTGGGTACAGTCCTTACCCCGGGTACTCAAGCCTCCTGCTCTTTCAGGAACTGAGGAACAGTGAACCAGTACTTCACTTGCAATATAACACCACTATTAATCCCACAGAGAACCTTTACACCAAACAGGCAGCAGTAGCACACACATTAGATATCCTGTATTAAAAACAATTAGCCCCTTACATCAAGATTGGATTCAGGGCTTTGTCAGATGTGACTCTTAACCGCTACAGCCGTTTGTTAAATATTCATTCAAATTAAAACCACCCTTCATTTTCTTATTAAAGAGACACTTACTAGTGCTTTTTAAGTCTAACACAGCATACACTTTTCTTAGTATAACTTACTATAGTTAAATACTTAATGATTATATTGTGAAACCATTTTGAAGTTGCTTATTAAATTGATTTGCAGTTTCCAGATCACTGGAAACAGAAGTTAGGAAGCAGCGGTCGTAAGACCGCTGCTTGTCCGCCACCTCTGAGGTGAAGACAATTTAAGTTCGAGGACTCCAAACTCAATTTATTAATTAAGCAAAATGTTAAACTTAAAGCTAAAGTTGAAGAATTGGAGGACAGAAGTAGACAAAATAATTTAAGGGTAATTTAACTGAAGAGGTAAAACCAGAGAATCTGATATATTTTGCAGAAAAAAACTTTGCCCTCATTATTGGAAATGGAAGGTGGAGGAGCGAGGTTCGTGGTAGAAAGAGCCCACCGGTGGGACGAATATTAGAAGCATCTGAGATGAGACCAGCCAGACCCAGAGTGGTGGTAGTGAAATATTTATGTTTTCAAAGCAAATGGGCTATTCTGAGAGCCTATAGGAAGCTCCACCAGCTTACTTACAAAGAAGGAAGCGTTCTAATTTTCCAAGACTTTTCAAATGAGACTGCAAGTAAAAGGAAGGCATTCTCAACTATCTGTAGACGGTTGGTGAAGGAAGGGAAGAACTTTTCTTTAATGTATCCGGCTAAACTGAAAATCAGAGCGGGAATTCTTTTTTGTTTTTGAATCCCTGGATCAGGCCCATACATTTCTGGACAGAGATATGAAGCCCAATTAGTTTTTGATTGAAGGACTACCCATCAACCCCCAGTGATGTTTTCCTATATATATTTTTTTCTAACATTTTGAGGGTTATTTGGTATTAATTGTAAATGGCATACTTGGATACTCATAGAGAGTTCACAGGAATAACACATTAGTTTGAGGGCTGAGAATATGAGAAATGTATGTAAAGCATTTAAGGCAAGGCAATCTTTGTAAAATTGGGTTAGTGTGTTTCTAAATGAGTATGCTATGTTGGATTAGTTAGTAGGATAATATGTAAACTTGGGTAAATTATGAATATTCACATTGGTGGTACTGTATATTATAATAGGAAGTGTTTTGTTTTTTTCTACAAAACGAGTATGCCATATTGGTTAGTTATTGAGAGTTTAGAGGAATAATATGTAATTTTGTCTACTGAAAATATGAGTAATATATGTAAAACATGCAAGCTCAAAGGGAAACTATGGATATTCACTATGGTGGTATTGTACACTGTAATAAGAGGGGGGGGGGGGTTGTTTCACTTGGTGGGCTATTTGGTAACAATTGTAAATGGTATAGTTTGATATTTATAGAGAGTCCACAAGAATAAAATACTAGCCTGTTTGCTGAGAATAGGAGAAAAGTATGTAAAGCACACAAGGCAAGAAAAATTTTGCACATAAGGCAAGGAAAATTATGCACAAGTGGGTTGGCTCATTATTACATGAGTATGTTATATTTATTTATTTGTTTAGATATTTGAGGGAAAAGTTTAGAGGATAATGTTGATTGTAGATATATAAGTTTAGTTATTGAAAGTGAGAAATGTATGTAAAATATGTTAGCTTAAAGAGAAACTGTGAACACCCACAAAGCTGGTATTATATACTGTAATAAGAAGTTTTTTTGGGGGGGGGGGGTTGCCTTAAAAACAAGTATCTCATATTGGTCTAGTTACCTATGGAAACAATATATAATTCTGCTTACTGAAAATATGAGGAAAATATGTAAAACATGCAAGTTCAAAAGGAAACTATGGACATTTACAAGGGTGGTTATGAACATTGTAAAAATATGAGGGGTTTTTTTGTTGTTGTTAGGGGAACATTTCACTGAGAGGTGTTAGGAGAATAAAAATGTGTAATAAGATGGGCAATTCTATAATCTGTATTAAAATTAAAGCATATAGAATAATGATTTATGGCGATGATAAAAAGAGGGGAATAATAAGGGAAGGAAAGGATTTTGCTGTTCTGAGTTATGGGTGCCTGTCCCTCCCTCCCCCTTTCTTTGCCCCTCCCTTTGTTTTTGTTTTTTTTTCTCTCCTTCCCTTTATTAGCTACTGTAGATTTTGAAGAAACATAATGGTTAAATTATTATCTTGGAACGTGGGGGGGGGGGGAATAAACTCCCCAATGAAACGTAAAGCTATTGTGAACTTCTTGAGTAAGAAAAATGTAGATAGTATAGGCCTACAGGAAACACATTTGTCTGAAAGTGAACACCAGAAAATTAGAGCTGGATGGGTTGCTGAAGTTATTAGTTCATCGTATAAGAAGTCTGCAAGGGGGGTAGCATTCCTACTGCATAAGAAGTTGAATTATGTAATTAAGCAAAAAAGAATTGATAAGGAAGGGAGATATGTGTTCCTACACATAAATATAGAAGGCAGGGAATATTTTATTGGTAACATTTATGGCCCTAATAAATTAGATTGGAAATTTTGGAGGAACATTTTTAAAATTATAGATACATTTTCAATGTATGAGACAATAATTATGGGAGATTATAATATTACATCAGACTATTTCCTGGATAGGGGGAAATTGGGGGGTAATCAGAGGAAAACTACCCCAAATCGCAATTCAAAATATAAAAAAAAATATTTTCAACTTTATTAGATTTATATAATTTGAGGGATGCATGGAGATTTTTTAATCCCAATAATTTAGAATACATGTGTCTATCTAAAACACATTTGACTTTGGCGCGGTTAGATTTATTTCTTACATCAGAAACACTGATATTATCAGAACATGCCCCTATAGTTATGATAATTAAGGAGCCTAATAAACCAAATTATAATTCATTTTATATGCCTAGTTATTTGAATAATTCAATGAAGTTTGTCCAGTTCTTAAAGGGAAAATGGCAGGAGTTTAAGTATGATCATCTGAACTATTTGTGTAATATAGATCTATTGGGAAGCAGCAAAAGTCACGTTGAAAGCAGATAGTACAACATACGTAATTAGAGCAAAGAAAGAAGCCCAAATTAGTCAGGAGAAATTCTCGGCAGCTCTATCTTCAGCATATTCAAGAATGAGAAGCTCTACAACAAAGGGGAATTAGAGAAGCTTATTATTAAGCTAGAAAAGAAAGAGAAGACGTTCTGCTCTCCTTAGCGGGAAAAGCCCTTCTAAAAGGCTCAGCCTATTTTAAAAGATTTGGCAATAAAGGTGGTAAATATCTAGCGAACTTGATAAATAGAACAAAAAAAAGGAAAGCGATAGGTTTGATCAACTCAGAGGGTAAAATACATAATAAAGTGGAAGAGATTACACTCTTATTCCAGAAGTATTTTGCAGATCTTTATTTATCTCAATCTCCTAAAAAAGAGATTATTCAGAAGTTTTTATCAAACATTAAACTTCCAAAAATCTCAGAAGAGGACAAAATAGAGCTGAATGCACCAATTACTGAGACACACATCTTAAACACCTTAAAGGCCATGAGCAAAGGGAAGGCACCTGGGCCAGATAGCTTGCCATTAGAATTTTATTTATGCCTTAAAGAGGATATTGTCAAAACTCTGGGGGGAAGTATACAATCATTTCTTCATTCATAGCCAAAAGATCTCTGCACAATTTAAGTCAGCTAATATTCTTCTTCTTCCCAAAGAGGGAAAAGATTTTACACAACTTTCTTCTTATAGGCCAATTTCTCTCTTGAATCTTGATTATAAGATATTGATGAAAATAATGGCTGATAGACTTAAAACGATTCTTCCAAGACTACTCCATATTGATCAGGTGGGTTTTGTAATGGGTAGAACTCCAGAAATGAATATAAGGAAGATACTTCAAGTAATATGTAAATATAGTGATCACAACTATGGGGAGGGTGACTCGGCTCTGCCGGAGGCCTTCCTGATATCTTTGGATGCAGAGAAGGCTTTCGACAGAGTTGAGTGGGCCTTTATGATGGAAGTATTAGTAAGATATGGTTTTGAGGGTGGTTTTCTGGAGTTAATAGCGAATGTATACTCTGATTCAGAAGCTTCGGTTTTGGTTAATAGTTATTTATCTTGCTCTTTCCCCCTAAAGAGGGGAACAAGGCAGGGCTGTCCTATGTCCCCATTGCTTTTTGATATAATATTGGAGCCTTTAGCCATCCTTCTCAGAGGTTTTTTAGTAGGATCTGAGATTGGTAAAGAAAGTGTAAAAATCTTGCTTTTTGCAGATGATCTTTTAATGTATGTGGCGTCTCCAGATAAATATATTAAGGGAGAAATTTAAATATTGGATGGGTATGGAGAAGTATCAGGCTATAAAATTAATTATTCTAAATCTAAAATCCTGTGGTTAAAGAAAACTATCGATATTCAAATATATCAATTTTTAGAAACACAGAAATTAAGCTATTTGGGAATTTATTTATCATCAAATCCAGCTAAATTGTATGAGCTAAATATAACTCCGGCTCTCCAAAATAATATAGAAAGATTAAAACAATGGATTAATATGCCGCTCTCATTGATGGGAAGGGTGGCAGTATTTAAAATGTTCATTCTACCCAGAATTCTCTATCTTGTTAGAATGCTCCCAATGATGATAAGAGATGTAGATATTTGTATTTTTTTGAAAGAGCTTCGGCATTTCCTGTGGAAAGGGAAAAAAACGAGGATTAGATTAGAAAAACTATATCTTCCAATCGCAAAAGGGGGATTGGCTCTCCCCAATTTAAAAAACTATATTAACACAGCTCTAATAAGATATTCATTAGACTGGTTAACAGTCGTAATAATAGGGGGTTAACCAATTGATTTATGTAATAAAATATTCTTAAGCCTCCAGCGATGAAATACCTCATAACTAAGACCTGGAATGAATCTGGGATTCCCCACGAGGGGCACACGGACAATTTTTCAAATTATAAAATGGAGGAAGCAGTTTGTGCGCCACTATCTTTGCCATTCATTCTGCATGCTTCAGACAGGGAACTTGGTACACATCCTCTTTATAAAGATATTACAAGGGCTTAGAGGATGGCAATGAAATTGGTAGGTCATGGGCATTTGATCACTAAACAACTGCCCCTCGTGGGGAATCCCAGATTCATTCCAGGTCTTAGTTAAGAGGTATTTCATCCCTGGAGGCTTAAGAATATTTTATTACATAAATCAATTGGTTAACCCCCTATTATTATGTCCATATAACTTTAGGGAGTTTCAGTTAAAGTATGAAGTACCATTATCAGACAAGTTTTATTACTTTCAGGCAAAACACTATCTGTTGCAAATGTTAGGTAAAGAATTGTTCACAAACATCCGATTTTAGATTGTCCGAAAGTCAAAAAGGGTCTTCTATCCCTCCCCTATGCTATACTTCAAACTCCAGAGACGGAAAGAGTCATTGGAGAGTACACTAACAGGTGGGGGAATTAAGGTATATAGTTGTGAAATTAGTAGTATGTAAGGAAGCAAATATGTATAATTTTTGAAGTGGTAAAGTTTTTGAATCAATTTAATAAGGTGAAAATGGTGTCACAATATAATCATAAGCATTTTACTGTATTAAGTTATACAGAGAAAATTGTATGATGTGTTAGAATGGAAAATCAGTAGTCTTTCTTTAAATGAAAAAGAAGGATGGTTTTAATATGGATGACTATTTAACACATCTGACGAAGGCCTGAATCCAGCCCTGAATAGGAGGGGTAAACGCATAATGCAGAATATCTAATGTGTGTTCTATTGCTGCCTGTATGGTGTAAAGGTTCTCAGTGGTATTAATAGTGGCATTTTATTGCAAGTAAAGTTTCTCGGTTCCTGAAAAAGCAGGATGCTTGTTTGGAGTATCCGGGGTAAGGTCTGTATCTGAGAGGTTAGTGAATGGTTTAAGTTGTGTGGCCACCCTGTCCGGAAGTATCCCTCACAGTTGCAAGCCAATTGTGTATGGAACATTTGTCTGTTATATACCAGAGCGTGTTGTTATACTGTGTGCCCGGAGCTTTTTTGCACAATCACTGTTTTTGGAACGTTGATGAGTTACAAGCTGGAGCGTGTTGTTACATTTTCTGCTAGGACCATCTTTTGGGAACTGTTTGACTGCTGAACTATAATCGGAGCGTGTTTGTTGAGACTTTAGAGCCCAGTGTGTATTATCTGCGACTCCTTTATTGGTCGGCCTAGGTACTTGCTAGAATGTGGGGTTTGTTTATATAATATTGCTGTATCTGCAGATCTGTTATACACTATGCTTATTTATTCTATGTGTTATAATTTAGTTGAGGAATTGGTAGATTGTACCGCTCTATTCTTCTTGTATTCAAGTGCAAGTTAACTCACTGTGTGCAGCCTTGTCCTTCTTTAGCAAGGGTTTTTGCATCCATGCTCTCTTCTTTTTTATGAGGGGTTCATGTGTATATAAACATATTAACATATAAATATATATGTAAATATTCATATACATATATATACACAGGGAACACACAGTTCCCATAGACAGCAATGTAAATGCACTTTTCAGTGCCCTTCTATATTTGGGGCACTTTTAGAACAGTGTTTCTCAACTCCAGTCCTCAGGACCCTTCACAGGCCACATATTTATTCTATCTTAACTAGAGCACAAGTGAAATAATCAGCTGATCAGGAACCATGGTTACTAACCTACTCTCACCCTTCAGATGATTATTTCACCTGTGCTCTATTTAAAGGGACACTTTTCCTTTCATGATTCAGATAGAGCATGCAATTTTAAGCAACTTTCAACTTTAATTTATTCCAATTATCAATTTTCTTCGTTCTCTTGCTATCTTTATTTGAAAATCATGAATGCAAATCTTAGCAGCCTGCCCATTTTAGGTTCAGCACCATGGAAATTGGAGCCTTACATGTACCCACCAATAAGCAAGCATAACCTTAACTCAACCAAAAATTGGCCAGCTCCTATGCATCACATTCCTGCTTTTTAAATAAAGATAGCAGGAGAACGAAGAAAAAATTATAATAGGAGTATATTAGAAAGTTGCTTAAAATTGCATGCTCTATCTAAATCATTAAAGAAAGAATTTGTGTTTAGTGTTCCTTTAAGATATAATGAATATTTGGCCTGTTAAGGGTCCTGAGGACTGGAGTTGAGAAACCTTGTTTTAGAAAATTAACCAGAGATCTGTTCTCTGACTAATTTTCTGAGTGCTTATTGCTATTGCGAGCTCACGGTTGCAATAACCAGTCACTTGTAATGGCTAGTTATTTATCGCGTATCTGCAAATGGGCGAATTTGCACATTTGTGGGCGTGTGATAAATTTGCGCTCCACTTGTACTCTGTCCCTTCATGTTTTGGAATTATGTAACATTTTGATTCCCTGTATGGTTAGTCTAGTTTGAAATGTCACTCAACAGCAAGTCTATTAAGCAATTCATATTTCTATCCAGTCCACACTTGATACAATCTGAACTTTCAAAGAAAAATGACACATTTCAGTAACTTGTATTTTTTGATCATTCTACCCTCTTCATTAGTTGTAGAAATCTATATTAGAAGCCATATTAAAAAAAATATGTATTCTTAAAGGGACATTAAGCCCAAATTTTCTCTTTCATGATTCAGATAGAGAATACAATTTTAAACAACTTTCTAATATACTTCTGTTATCTAATTTGCTTAATTCTCTTGATATTCCTTCCTGAAAAGCATATCTAGATAGGATCAGTAGATTCTGATTGGTGGCTGCACATATATACCTCATGTGATTGGCTCACCCATGTGCATTGCTATTTCTTTATCAAAGGATATCTAAATATTGAAGCAAATTAGATAATAGAAGTAAATTGGAATTTTGTTTAAAATTGTATTCTCATGAATCATGAAAGAAAAATGTTGGTTTTAATGTCTCTTTAATTGTTTGATACAATTGCATTTAAATATTTTTAAAAACAAATTTGACATATTTAAAGATAATAAAGTTTAGTTGTCTGTAGTTGTATATTGAATTGCATTACTTGAGATACAAATTTAAATTGGGCATATTGTTTAGCACAAATATTTTTACGACTTCTATATCTTATTTCAGTAGAAGTTTGTTTTATGTTTTGAAGGCTTTTGTGCAATATGCCTAAGAATTGAAAATGTAAACTATAGGAAACATGTTCTTGCTTTGCAGCAAGACACCGATATATATAAAAAAACATCTGTATATAATGTGCATGAGTAAGTAAAAATTTCAGATGCAAAAACTATTGCTTGTTGCTGAAAAACAGGCTTAAACATTAAACCCTTGAGTGCTAATGACGGCTCTGAGACGTCGCAACTTGTCTCAGTCAGGTGCTAACGACGGCTCAGAGCCGTTGCTATCACTCTCCCACCTTGAGGGAGATCTGGGGGCTCCCACCTGCTCCTACCCCGGCGATCGGGCTTGCATAGTGACAGGCATCGCCAGGGCTCCATGTTTTGCGCGGTGACGTCACTGCGCAACTTTATTGAAAATTTACAATAGACAGTTTAGGGAAATGGGGCATGCTGCTTAGAAGCCTGTATATCAGGAATCTAAGCAGCTACAGGCCCTCTAGACCCACCGTTGGAAAGATAATCGCCTATCCTTTCCAATGGGGATATGAAAAAAGATTGCTATTAAAAATTGTATTAAACCCCCCCCCCTAAAATCCAACTTAGCACCCAGGTGGAAGAATGATTAGCACTCAAAGGGTTAAGATCTAGTATAGTAATCCCATCAGCTATTCACCATAGATTCTCAGAAATCCTTTATCGTAAATTTCCCTTATAACAGACATCAACAATGTTTAAATCACGTCTCACTTTTTACCCTATGTCATCTCTTTGCAACCTGATCACATGTCTTCCTTCCCTGCACTGTCTTTTTTCTCTACCCCATCCCCACTGTTATTGGTTTTGCAGCATTTTGCAGCTTTAGTCCTGCTAGTATATTGTAATATCGCCAGACAATGAGAATCAGTACTGATGTAAAACATACAGGTCCATGTGAAGGAGAACACAAATGTATTTATTATTTATTTACTTTGCACTGGCAGGTACTTTGTAGTGAATATTCCAGTTCATCGGGAAACACTTTTTACAACAATATTCTGTGGTTTTGTATGTATCTTACTAAATAGATTGGACTTCTTAAAGAGACATAAACCCAGCATTTTTCTTTCATTTTTCAGATAAAGATTGCAATTTGAAAAAAAAGTTTACAATTTACTTCTATTATCAAATGTACTTTGTTCACATGTTATTCTTTCTTGAAAAGATATCTGGATAGGTAGAGTGCACATTTCTGGAGCTCTGCATGACAGGAAATAGTACTGCCATTTAGTGCTCTTGCTAATGTTTAACAATGTTGCAAAACTGCAGCCATATAGTGCTGAAGAGACGTGCACGCTCCTGAACTTACCTTCCTGTTTTTCAACAAAGGATAACAAGAAAATGAAGACAATTTTATAATAGAAGCACTTTGGAAAGTTGTTTAAAATTGTATGTTCTATCTGAATCATGAAAGAAAAAAAATTGTGTTTTATGTCCCTTTAATAAACACTTTTGGCCTCTTTCACACAGCATATCATGACTGCTTGCATGGCTTTTTTTATCAGTTCACATATTAGTAAACCCAGTCATTTTCTAGTTTAATCAGAAATCAAAACTAGAGCTTCAAACACTTTTAAGCCATGAAACTTATAGAAAATAAAATAGAATATTAAATTACCAAAAAAACTAACAAACAGTTTTTGACTGTTTATTCAATGTGAGAAAATATAATGTTCAGTTTTCATTCCTTGCATAAGCCATGCAGTTTTGGAATTCAAATAGATGTAATTGAAGTTTTTGCATTACAAACTCTAATGGATTAGAACAGGGGCGGGAGTATTTTAGTAATTTCCATAATCAAATGCTTTTAACCACTTCAGTGCTCATAAAGAGGTGTTCTGTGGTGACAGAATGTGCCTTTATTTCTAATCTGGCACACAGGGGCCCTCTAGTTTTTATTATAAACCCAATAGCCTGTATGAGCTAATTTGGATACCTTAATTGAATTTTAGTTAAGTGATCACAGCAGCACGTTTCACCTGGCTATGTTACATACTAAAATCCTAAACAAAAATAAACATTTTTAACATTCTTTTTCCTCTTAGCATAAGGGTGTAAAAAGGCTTAGCAGTGAAAGGGTGAAGAAAATGTTACAAAATTACAACAGTTTGTTTTTTTGTTTTGTTTTTCTTTCTTTTTTTTTCTTTTTCAAAAATAGATTTTCTTGTACTAAAAACGTAAAAAAAAAAATCCTGAAAGAGTTGTCTCTCAACCAGTGAGTAGTAAAGTCCCAACACTCATTTGCAAGCAATTAAATAGTTCTTGCTAGTTTTATTTTAAATTTAACAGCTTTTCCTTAACCTTTATCATACAAATATATATTTAACACTAACTGCTCCTCTTTCACACACAGGATCGTTTTAGAAACTGCCCTTGGCTGTTACTGAACTATGATGTTTTTGTTGTTATGCTTTTTCGCTGTGCCACTCTGAACTTTACCTGTTCCCTGGTATCCTTGTACCAGGATGGTTGGAATTTTAATGAACTCCTTGCACCTGAACATGACCATGTGACTGGTTTGGGCCTATATAAGCCCATTCCCTGATAACACTGATTGCCTGATTATTGTGTCAGTTTGTTTACTGATTTTACTTGTTTGCGCATCATCTCTATTTTAAATCCATGAATATTCTGACAATTTATCACCCCTGACTTTGTCTTATCATGACCATACTATTTTCTTTTGTTTGTAATCACTATAACTGCTAATTCTACATCTGTCTGCCTGTATCAG
Organism: Bombina bombina; assembly: GCF_027579735.1. Lineage (NCBI taxonomy): Eukaryota > Metazoa > Chordata > Amphibia > Anura > Bombinatoridae > Bombina > Bombina bombina. The sequence continues at coordinate 979,598,977 of NC_069500.1, read as the reverse complement.
CTACTGAATTCCAATCCATCTGACCACCAACATTGTTACAGATAGAAAAACTTTGAGTAAAATGTCACTTTAAATAAGAATGTAAATATTAGTTTCATCATTTTTTTTTTTTTTTTTGCTATTGAATGAATATTAAATAGTTTGGACAAAAAGCAGCTAAAGTAGAAAATTGTATATCATTTCAATTTGTCATTATGCTGACAAATTGTTATGATATTTTTGTTTCCTTTTGTAAAATGTTATAATTATGGTAATTAAATTGCTAAATATTTTTCTAGGTTCATAATTATATTTGAGTAATTATATCAAACAGTTTTTGAAGTTATTTTATGACATTCATCATCTTTTAGTTCAAATTAATTTTTGCTTGTAATGAATTCTGAAAATCATTTTTACAAGTCTCTTTGGTGTAAAAATGAAGCAGCCAATAATGGATTTTTATTATCTATAAAATGTTAATTACATTTAAAACCTGAATTTGTATCTCCCTTGCACACTTCTAACTTTTATTTTTTTAATAGTGTTGTTAATAATACTGGTGGCTACTAGTAATAGCAGATATCTATCTGTTGCTAAGGTCCCTATTCCTATGTATACTCTTCTAGTAAGAATTGTTCTATTTTGGAACCACCTAAGGGGAGTGAGGAGAGTCTAATTCCTCCCTTCGGCAAACAGATGCTAATTACCATGTACAGTATGTAATAGTAGATATAGTGTTCCGATGATGTTTGTTTAGTTTGTCAAGGGTATCAAGAAGGACATGAAAGGCATCCTATATGGCTGTTATATTGCATGGCAATGATGGGGGAAGCTACCTATATAATAATATTTTAGCTTTCAGTTAGTGTGTTATTTTCTTATTAGGTTAATTTCTTTATTGGTTTTTGGTTATCCTATAGGTTGCTAATGTTGATGTTTATGTATGTTTATATGATTGTGTGTGTAATCTTACCCCATTTCTGATGGGGTATGGTTTAATCCACAAAAAGATTAACATCATATCTGCAGTTGATACCGTTGGGGGATCTGGTGGCTAATTGGAAAATCCAATATACCTCTTTTCTCAAGAGTTGTTTTAGTCTGTCTCCTCCCTGGGGATTCTTGTCTATATGTTCTATGCCTAAGAATGAAAAATGTTAAATACCTATTGGGTGCTTGTGAAAATGCTTGGCTAGGGTTTTCTTGAAGTCTCTTCTTCTATAGAAATGAGGTGTTCTCTAATCCTGTCTTTTAGAGGATGGGTGGTAATGCCTATGTATTGAAAGTGCACTGTTTGCAGGTGACTAGATAGATGACCAATGTTGATGTACAATGCATTCTACTGTTAATGTTATATGCATTTCCTGTGTTTGTTGAAGTGAATGTTTTGCTTTTGTTAGTATATATGCATGATTTACATGGGACATGGCCACATTTAAAAAAAAAAAAAACTGAGGTTGAAGTGAGCCAGTTCCTTTGTCTTGCTTCACTGTCAATAAATGTCTTCTTACCTATGTTGCCTATGTTAGTTGCTCTTTTTGCCACATATTTGATTTTGTTATTGAGTTTAAATTTGAGTGTGGCATCTCCATTTAGAACTGGTAGGTATTTTCTGATAAGACCACAGATGTTGTAAAATTGTGTACTATATTTAGTTGTAAAGTATATGACATCTGTGTCTACTGGGTTATTGAGATCCCTTGTGTTTGTTTGTTTAGGTTTTTGTGTGTTTACTGTTGTTTTTTTGAAATTCTTATTGTTTTTTTGTGGTTAACCTGATTGAGTAGTGTTCGCCTGTCTGTTTGGGCAAGTAGTGAGCTTATAGTTTTGAGTGTGGCATTGTTGTAGCCTCTCACCACCAATCTGTTGATCACTATCTTTGCTTCAGTATTATATATTTGTAAAGTCGAGCAGTTTCTATGTAAATGGAGGAATTGTCCTTTAGGTATTCCATTCCTCATGTGAGGTGCATGACATGAGTCTGCTCTCAATATGGTGTTTCTGGAGAGTGGTTTTCTGTAATTTGAAGTGATTATATTATTGTTGTCATCATATTGTAAATTGAGATCTAGGTATTCAATTTTCAATTCATTAGTATGATATGTAAATGAGAGATTAAGATCATTGTGATTAAGATGGTCTATAAACTGCAGGATAGTCGTGTGCTCCTCATCTCTATAAATCAGGATAAAGTAATCTATGAATCTGCCATATATTAAAATATTTTGTCTGAGGGGGCAGTCACCTCCAAATACGTGGGTATTTTCAAAATAGCCCATGTACAAGTTCGCGTATGAGGGGGCAAACTTTGCCCCAATGGCTGTGCCAAATCTCTGGAGATAATATACCCCCTCAAACACAAAATTATTGTGGTTTAACAGATAGCGGGTTATCTCAATTAGAATACGAATGAATTTCTTTGGATAGTCAGTGTATCTTTCCAGCATATATTTCAAAGCTTTCAGTCCATCTAGATGGGGGATTGAACACTGTGGCTCAATCCTAATTGTTTTTTTTTAGATTAACCAATTAGGATTACTTAAAACAATTATAAAAAGGAGATTAATTTTACCAGACATAGAATTTGTTAAAGAGCACGACTGCCCTTACTTTATTTGCAATTGCTGAAGGCTGTAGATGGATTATGATGGAACAAGAATTAAGGAAGTATAAAACATTTAGGTGAGCTGTTATTATTTTTTTTTATTTAAAGGTACATTGTACGTTGACATTTTCTCCACTTTAGTGTGTACCCAATTTTCCGTTTTACCTGCTGGAGTGTATGCTATTGTTTGCAAATAGAAGCTTTACCTTGATTTTGTTATTTGGAATAGCTGATTTTTCTGATAGACCTACACTGAAAATATAAATAACAAACTAACGGCTAGATTTAGAGTTCTGCGGCCAAAGGGGTGCGTTAGCTACGCGTGCTTTTTTCCTCCCCGCCCCTTTTAAATACTGCTGGTATTTAGAGTTCACAGAAGGGCTGCGTTAGGCTCCAAAAAGGGAGCGTAGAGCATATTTACCGCCACTGCAACTCTCAACACCAGCGTTGCTTACGGACGCGGCCAGCTTAAAAAACGTGCTCGTGCACGATTCCCCCATAGAAAACAATGGGGTTGATTGAGCTGAAAAAAAACCTAACACCTGCAAAAAAGCAGCGTTCAGCTCCTAACGCAGCTACATTGTTTCCTATGGGGAAACACTTCCTATGTCTGCACCTAACACCCTAACATGTACCCCGAGTCTGAACACCCCTAACCTTACACTTATTAACCCATAATCTGCTGCCCCCGCTATCGCTGACCCCTGCATATTATTACTAACCCCTAATCTGCCGCTCCGTACACCGCCGCAACCTACATTATACCTATGTACCCCTAATCTGCTGCCCCTAACACCGCCGACCCCTATATTATATTTATTAACCCCTAATCTGCCGCCCCCGCTATCGCTGACACCTGCATATTATTATTAACCCCTAATCTGCCGCTCCGTACACCGCCGCAACCTACATTATACCTATGAACCCCTAATCTGCTGCCCCTAACACCGCCGACCCCTATATTATATTTATTAACCCCTAATCTCCCGCCCCCAACGTTGCCTCCACCTACTTACAATAATTAACCCTTAATCTGCCGACCGGATCTCACCGCTACTATAATAAATGTATTAACCCCAAAAGCTAAGTCTAACCCTAACACTAACACCCCCCTAAGTTAAATATAATTTAAATCTAACGAAATAAATTAACTCTTATTAAATAAATTAATCCAATTTAAAGCTAAATACTTACCTGTTAAATAAATCCTAATATAGCTTCAATATAAATTATAATTATATTGTAGCTATTTTAGGATTAATATTTATTTTACAGGCAACTTTGTAATTATATTAACCAGGTAAAATAGCTATTAAATAGTTAATAACTATTTAATAGTTACCTAGATAAAATAATTACAAAATTACTTGTAAAATAAATCCTAACCTAAGTTACAATTAAACCTAACACTACAATATCAATAAATTAATTAAAAACAATACCTACAAATAACTACAATTAAATAAACTAACTAAAGTACAAAAAATAAAAAAGAACTAAGTTACAGAAAATAAAAAAATATTTACAAGCATTAGAAAAATATTACAACAATTTTAAACTAATTACACCTACTCTAAGCCCCCTAATAAAATAACAAAGCCCCCCAAAATAAAAAAATGCCCTACCCTATTCTAAATTAAAAAAGTTCAAAGCTCTTTTACCTTACCAGCCCTGAACAGGGCTATTTGCGGGGCATGCCCCAAAGAATTCAGCTCTTTTGCCTGTAAAAAAAAACACATACAATACCCCCCCAACAATACAACCCACCACCCACATACCCCTAATCTAACCCAAACCCCCCTTAAATAAACCTAACACTAAGCCCCTGAAGATCTTCCTACCTTATCTTCAGCACGCCGGGTTCACCGATCGATCCAGAAGAGCTCCTCCGATGTCTTGATCCAAGCCCAAGCGGGGGGCTGAAGAGGTCCATGATCCGGCTGAAGTCTTCTATCAAGCGGCATCTTCAATCTTCTTTCTTCCGGATCCATGTTCATCCCGCCGACATGGAACATCCATCTTCACCGACGACTTCCCTACGAATGACGGTTCCTTTAAGGGACGTCATCCAAGATGGCGTCCCTCGAATTCCGATTGGCTGATAGGATTCTATCAGCCAATCGGAATTAAGGTAGGAAAATTCTGATTGGCTGATGGAATCAGCCAATCAGAATCAAGTTCAATCCGATTGGCTGATCCGATCAGCCAATAAGATTGAGCTTGCATTCTATTGGCTGTTCCGATCAGCCATTAGAATGCGAGCTCAATCTGATTGGCTGATCGGATCAGCCAATCGGATTGAACTTGATTCTGATTGGCTGATTCCATCAGCCAATCAGAATTTTCCTACCTTAATTCCGATTGGCTGATAGAATCCTATCAGCCAATCGGAATTCGAGGGACGTCATCTTGGATGACGTCCCTTAAAGGAACCATCATTCGTCGGGAAGTCGTCGGTGAAGATGGATGTTCCGCGTCGGCGGGATGAACATGGATCCGGAAGAAAGAAGATTGAAGATGCCGCTTGATAGAAGACTTCAGCCGGATCATGGACCTCTTCAGCCGCCCGCTTGGGCTTGGATCAAGACATCGGAGAGCTCTTCTGGATCGATCGGTGAATCCGGCGTGGTGAAGATAAGGTAGGAAGATCTTCAGGGGCTTAGTGTTAGGTTTATTTAATGGGGGTTTGGGTTAGATTAGGGGTATGTGGGTGGTGGGTTGTAATGTTGGGGGGGTATTGTATGTGTTTTTTTTTACAGGCAAAAGAGCTGAATTCTTTGGGGCATGCCCCGCAAATGGCCCTTTTCAGGGCTGGTAAGGTAAAAGAGCTTTGAACTTTTTTAATTTAGAATAGGGTAGGGCATTTTTTTATTTTGGGGGTCTTTGTTATTTTATTAGGGGGCTTAGAGTAGGTGTAATTAGTTTAAAATTGTTGTAATTTTTTTCTAATGTTTGTAAATATTTTTTTATTTTTTGTAACTTAGTTCTTTTTTATTTTTTGTACTTTAGTTAGTTTATTTAATTGTAGTTATTTGTAGGTATTGTTTTTAATTAGTTTATTGATAGTGTAGTGTTAGGTTTAATTGTAGATAATTGTAGGTATTGTATTTAATTAATTTATTGATAGTGTAGTGTTAGGTTTAATTGTAACTTAGGTTAGGATTTATTTTACAGGTAATTTTGTAATTATTTTAACTAGGTAACTATTAAATAGTTATTAACTATTTAATAGCTATTGTACCTGGTTAATATAATTACAAAGTTGCCTGTAAAATAAATATTAATCCTAAAATAGCTACAATATAATTATAATTTATATTGAGGCTATATAAGGGTTTATTTTACAGGTAAGTATTTAGCTTTAAATAGGAATAATTTATTTAATAAGAGTTAATTTATTTTGTTAGATTTAAATTATATTTCACTTAGGGGGGTGTTAGGGTTAGAGTTAGACTTAGCTTTAGGGGTTAATACATTTATTATAGTAGCGGTGTGGTCCGGTCGGCAGATTAGGGGTTAATAATTGTAGGTAGGTGGAGGCGACGTTGGGGGCGACAGATTAGGGGTTAATAAATATAATATAGGGGTTGGCTGTGTTAGGAGCAGCAGATTGGGGTACATAGGGATAATGTAGGTTGCGGCGGTGTACAGAGCGGCAGATTAGGGGTTAAAACAAATATGCAGGTGTCAGCGATAGCGGGGGCGGCAGATTAGGGGTTAATAAATATAATATAGGAGTTGGCGATGTTAGGGGCAGCAGATTAGGGGTACATAGGGATAACATAGCTGGCGGCGGTGTACGGAGCGGCAGATTAGGGGTTAAAATTTTTAATAGAGTGGCGGCGATGTGGGGGGACCTCAGTTTAGGGGTACATAGGTAGTTTATGGGTGTTAGTGTACTTTAGAGCACAGTAGTTAAGAGCTTTATAAACCGGCGTTAGCCCAGAAAGCTCTTAACTACTGACTTTTTTCTGCGGCTGGAGTTTTGTCGTTAGATTTCTAACGCTCACTTCAGCCATGACTCTAAATACCGGCGTTAGAAAGATCCCATTGAAAAGATAGTATACGCATATGGCGTAGGGGGATCTGCGGTATGGAAAAGTCGCGGCTGCAAAGTGAGCGTTAGAACCTTTCCTGACTGACTCCAAATACCAGCGGGCGGTAAAAACCAGCGTTAGGAGCCTCTAACGCTGGTTTTGACGGCTACCGCCCAACTTTAAATCTAGGCCATATTTTCTGTAGAAAGGATACGTAAACAGGAGACACTAGTACTAATTCATCCCTAAGTGGAAGTAGGAAATAGACAGAGAGTTTTGAATATGAAATAGCTGGTTGTGCGCAGTCATAATTACCATTTCAAAACTTAACTATGTTAGAAATAGATATGATAGAATAACTATGTTTGAAATAGATAACATTAGCAGGTCTACTTTATCTTCTGCTTTATCTGCAGGCTCAGCCCATTTTTATCAGCATTAGTGATGTCGCAAATAGTTTGCCGGCGTTCGATCCGCCCCCTATTCGTCATCATTGAGTAAACTTTAACCCTGTATCTCACAGTCTGCAGACACATTCCAGCCAATCAGCAGCAGACCCTCCCTCCCAGACCCTCCCAGCTCCTGGACAGCAGCCATTTTAGATTCATTCGGAAGCTGCATTGTTAGTGAGAGGAGGGACAGTGTAGCTGCTGCTGATTTAATAGGGAAATTGATAGCTAGGCTAGTGTATTCAGTGTCCACTACAGTCCTGAAGGACTCATCTGATCTCTGCTGTAAGGACAGCACCCCAAAAAGCCCTTTTTAGGGCTAGAACATCATTTTTATTCCCTGTGTAATCTAATTGCAGTTGCCTGCCTGCCAAGCCACTTGCCTAGGGCCACCACTCATATCTGGTGGAACAGTAGTGTAAATTTTAAAAAAAAAAAACTTTTTTGACTGTGAAACTTCAGTCTGCTAGTGTAATCTAATTGCAGTTGCCTGCCTGCCAGCGTGTGTGCCAGGCCCACTTGCCCAGTGCCACCACTCATATCTGGTGTAACAGTAGTGTAAATTAAAAAAATAATAACTTTTTTGACTGTGAAACATCAGTCTGCTAGTGTAATCTAATTGCAGTTGCCTGCCTGCCAGCGTGTGTGCCAGGCCCACTTGCCCAGTGCGACCACTCATATCTGGTGTAACAGTAGTGTAAATTTAAAAAAAAAAACTTTTTTGAATGTGAAACATGAGTCTGCTAGTGTAATCTAATTGCAGTTGCCTGCCTGCCAGCGTGTGTGCCAGGCCCACTTGCCCAGTGCCACCACTCATATCTGGTGTAACAGTAGTGTAAATTAAAAAAAAAAAAAAACTTTTTTGACTGTGAAACATCAGTCTGCTAGTGTAATCTAATTGCAGTTGCCTGCCTGCCAGCATGTGTGCCAGGCCCACTTGCCCAGTGCCACCACTCATATCTGGTGTAACAGTAGTGTAAATTTAAAAAAAAAACCTTTTTTGACTGTGAAACATCAGTCTGCTTGTGTAATCTAATTGCAGTTGCCTGCCTGCCAGCGTGTGTACCAGGCCCACTTGCCCAGTGCCACCACTCATATCTGGTGTAATGAGTAAGGGTTAACAGCCCGAAACGTCGCTTTTTGCTGCTGTGTGCCAAGTGCTTTGTATAAGCTGAAATGGATCAATAAAAGCTAAGTTTGTTCAACTATTCGCCTATCTTTTTTGGTGCTGTGGAAATTATTTAACTATATATCTGGTGTAAAAGTAGTGTAAATTTAAAAAAAAAAACTTTTTTGACTGTGAGACATCAGTCTGCTAGTGTAATCTAATTGCAGTTGCCTGCCTGCCAGCGTGTGTGCCAGGCTCACAGCGTATACTGTGCCCACTTGCTCAGTGCCCCCACTCATATCTGGTGTAACAGTAGTGTAAATTTAAAAAAAAAAACTTTTTTGACTGTGAAACATCAGTCTGCTTGTGTAATCTAATTGCAGTTGCCTGCCAGCATGTGTGCCAGGCTCACAGCATATACTGTGCCCACTTGCCCAGTGCCACCACTCATATCTGGTGTAACAGTAGTGTAAATTTAAAAACAAAAAAACTTTTTGGACTGTGAAACATCAGTCTGCTTTTTTGTGTCAGGCTCACAGCGTATACTGTGCCCACTTGCCCAGTGCCACCACTCATAACTTGTTTAATAGTAGTGTAAGTATACATTTAAAAACAAAAAAAATTTTTGGACTGTGAAACATCAGTCTGCTTTTTTTTTTTTCATTCTCACAGCTTATACTGGGCCCACTTGCCCAGTGCTACCACTCATATCTTGTTTAATAGTAGTGTAAGTGTACATTTAAAAACCAAAAAAACTTTTTGGACTGTGAAACATCAGTCTGCTTTTTTGTTTCAGGCTCACAGCTTATACTGGGCCCACTTGCCCAGTGCCACCACTCATATCTTGTTTAATAGTTGTGTAAGTGTACATTTAAAAATTAAAAACTTTTTGGACTGTGAAACATCAGTCTGATTTTTTGTGTCAGGCTCACAGCGTATACTGTGACCACTTGCCCAGTGCCACCACTCATATCTTGTTTAATAGTAGTGTAAGTGTACATTTAAAAATTAAAAACTTTTTGGACTGTGAAACATCAGTCTGCTTTTTTGTGTCAGGCTCACAGCGTATACTGTGCCCACTTGCCCAGTGCCACCACTCATAACTTGTTTAATAGTAGTGTAAGTATACATTTAAAAAAAAAAAAAAACTTTTTGGACTGTGAAACATCAGTCTGCTTTTTTTTTTTTTCATTCTCACAGCTTATACTGGGCCCACTTGCCCAGTGCTACCACTCATATCTTGTTTAATAGTAGTGTAAGTGTACATTTAAAAACCAAAAAAACTTTTTGGACTGTGAAACATCAGTCTGCTTTTTTGTTTCAGGCTCACAGCTTATACTGGGCCCACTTGCCCAGTGCCACCACTCATATCTTGTTTAATAGTAGTGTAAGTGTACATTTAAAAAAAATAAAAACGTTTTGGACTGTGAAACATCAGTCTGCTTTTTGTGTCAGGCGCACAGCGTATACTGTACCCACTTGCCCAGTGCCACCACTCATATCTTGTTTAATAGTAGTGTAAGTGTACATTTAAAAATTAAAAACTTTTTGGACTGTGAAACATCAGTCTGCTAGTGTAATCTAATTGCAGTTGCCTGCCTGCCAGCATGTGTGCCAGGCTCACAGCGTATACTGTGCCCACTTGCTCAGTGCCCCCACTCATATCTGGTGTAACAGTAGTGTAAATTTAAAAAAAAAAACTTTTTTGACTGTGAAACATCAGTCTGCTTGTGTAATCTAATTGCAGTTGCCTGCCAGCATGTGTGCCAGGCTCACAGCATATACTGTGCCCACTTGCCCAGTGCCACCACTCATATCTGGTGTAACAGTAGTGTAAATTTAAAAACAAAAAAACTTTTTGGACTGTGAAACATCAGTCTGCTTTTTTGTGTCAGGCTCACAGCGTATACTGTGCCCACTTGCCCAGTGCCACCACTCATAACTTGTTTAATAGTAGTGTAAGTATACATTTAAAAACAAAAAAACCTTTTTGGACTGTGAAACATCAGTCTGCTTTTTTTTTTTTCATTCTCACAGCTTATACTGGGCCCACTTGCCCAGTGCTACCACTCATATCTTGTTTAATAGTAGTGTAAGTGTACATTTAAAAACCAAAAAAACTTTTTGGACTGTGAAACATCAGTCTGCTTTTTTGTTTCAGGCTCACAGCTTATACTGGGCCCACTTGCCCAGTGCCACCACTCATATCTTGTTTAATAGTTGTGTAAGTGTACATTTAAAAATTAAAAACTTTTTGGACTGTGAAACATCAGTCTGCTTTTTTGTGTCAGGCTCACAGCGTATACTGTGACCACTTGCCCAGTGCCACCACTCATATCTTGTTTAATAGTAGTGTAAGTGTACATTTAAAAATTAAAAACTTTTTGGACTGTGAAACATCAGTCTGCTTTTTTGTGTCAGGCTCACAGCGTATACTGTGCCCACTTGCCCAGTGCCACCACTCATAACATGTTTAATAGTAGTGTAAGTATACATTTAAAAAAAAAAAAACTTTTTGGACTGTGAAACATCAGTCTGCTTTTTTTTTTTTTCATTCTCACAGCTTATACTGGGCCCACTTGCCCAGTGCTACCACTCATATCTTGTTTAATAGTAGTGTAAGTGTACATTTAAAAACCAAAAAAACTTTTTGGACTGTGAAACATCAGTCTGCTTTTTTGTTTCAGGCTCACAGCTTATACTGGGCCCACTTGCCCAGTGCCACCACTCATATCTTGTTTAATAGTAGTGTAAGTGTACATTTAAAAAAAAAAAAACGTTTTGGACTGTGAAACATCAGTCTGCTTTTTGTGTCAGGCTCACAGCGTATACTGTACCCACTTGCCCAGTGCCACCACTCATATCTTGTTTAATAGTAGTGTAAGTGTACATTTAAAAATTAAAAACTTTTTGGACTGTGAAACATCAGTCTGCTTTTTTATGTCAGGCTCACAGCTTATACTGGGCCCACTTGCCCAGTGCCACCACTCATATCTTGTTTAATAGTAGTGTAATTGTACATTTAAAAAAAAAAATGACAGGCAGAGGCAGGCCACCCCGCAGGTGCCGTCGTGGTCGTGGTGCTGTGATTCCCTTTGGCCCTAGAATAATGCCCAATGTTCAGAGGCCACGTCCCATGAACTCGAAAAGTTCTGAGGAAATAGTTGACTTTATAACACAGGACACTCAATCTTCTATAGCTTCCGCTCCAAACCTTGACACACCATCCTCCTCCAGCTTATCTTCGGGCACCTCTCAAGTTACCACTCACCCGCCTGCCGCCACCACCAACACTAGCACCACAGCCGCTTCACTTGATCTGTCAGAGGAGTTTTTTACACATCAGTTGGAAGAAATGAGTGATGCGCAACCATCATTGACAGAGGATGTAGATAACAGTGATATGTCTCAGTCAGGCAGCATTACAGACATGGACGTACGGTGTGATGATGATGATGTTGTACCCGCTGATGCTTCCTTTGTTGATTTGTCACATACAAGTGAAGCGGTTGATGATGACGATGCGTCCGTGGATGTCACGTGGGTGCCCGCTAGAAGAGAAGAAGAACAGGGGGAAAGTTCAGATGGGGAGACAGAGAGGAAGAGGAAGAGATGAGTTGGAAGCAGGGGGAGGTCGTCGCAAGGAGCTAGTGGCACAGTCAGACAGCATGCATCGGCACCCTGGGGCAGCCAGACAGCACGCCAATCAACACATGCTGTTGCCACCACCAGAATGCCGTCATCGCAGAGCTCAGCAGTGTGGCATTTTTTTGTGTGCCTGCCTCTGACAACAGCAATTCCATTTGCAACCTGTGCCAAAAGAAACTGAGTCATGGGAAATCCTACACCCACCTAGGTACAACTGCTTTGCAAAGGCACATGATATTCACAAATGCCTATGGGATCAACACATGAGTACAAGCAGCACACAAACTGAAAGCCGCCATCCTCCTCATGGTCCAGCATCTTCAGCCACGTCAACCACTGCTGTCCTCCTTGCCCCCTCTCAACCATCCGCCACTCCGTCTCTCTTCCGGAGCAGTTCCTGCTCATCTGCCCACAGTGAGGTGTCTGTCAAGGACATGTTTGAGCGTAAGAAGCCAATGTCACAAAGTCACCCCCTTGCCCGGCATCTGACAGCTGGCTTGTCTGAACTCTTAGCCCTCCAGCTTTTACCATACAAGCTGGTGGAGTCTGAGGCGTTCAAAAAATTTGTAGCTATTGGGACACCGCAGTGGAAGGTACCCTGCCGAAATTTCTTTGCACAAAAGGCAATCCCCAACCTGTACTCGATTGTGCGAAAGGAAGTAATGGCATGTCTGGCACACAGTGTTGGGGCAAGGGTCCATCTGACCACTGATAGCTGGTCTGCAAAGCATGATCAGGGCAGGTATATCACCTACACTGCGCATTGGGTAAACCTGCTGATGGCTGCCAAGCATGGAATGCATGGCTCTGCAGAGGAGGAGTTGGTGACACCACCACGACTTACAGGCAGGCCTGCTGCCACCTCCTCTACTCTTCCTACTCCATACTTTTCCATAACCTCCATCGGCTGAGTCCTCTTCTGCTGCTGTGTCTTGCTCCACATCAACGGCACCCTCCCAGCTCTGCAGGTACTATTCCACATCCCAGATACGGCAGTGTCATGCCGTCTTGGGGTTGACTTGCCTGAAAGCAGAGAGTCACACAATACCAGCACTCCTGTCCACCCTGAACGCACAGGTGGATCAGTGGCTGACTCCGCACCAACTGGAGATCGGCAAAGTGGTTTCTGACAACAGAAGAAATTTGGTGGCGGCATTGAAATTGGGCAAGTTGACACATGTGCCGTGCATGGCATATGTGTGTAATCTGATCGTAGAATGCTTTGTGCATAAGTACCCAGGCTTACAGGACATCCTAAAGCAGGCCAGGAAGGTGTGTGGCCATTTGAGGCATTCCTTCACGACAATGGCGCACTTTTCCGATATCCAGCCATGAAACAACATGCCAGTGAGGTGCTTGATTTGCGACAACCCGACACGTTGGAATTCAACACTCCTAATATTCGACCGCCTGCCCCAACAAGAAAAAGCCATTAACGAGTATTTGTATGACCGGGGTGCTAGGACAGCCTCTGCGGAGCTGGTAATTTTTTTGCCACGTTACTGGACGCTCATGCGCAATGCCTGTAGGCTCATGTGTCCTTTTGAGGAGGTGACAAACCTAGTCAGTCGCACCGAAGGCACCATCAGCGACATCATACCAATTGTTTTCTTCCTGGAGCATGCCCTGCGAAGAGTGCTGGATCAGGCCGTAGATGAGCGTGAAGAGGAAGAGGAACAGTTGTGGTCACCATCACCACCAGAAACAGCCTTATCAGTATTGCTTGCTGGACCAGCGGCAACGCTGGAAGAGGATTGTGAGGAAGAGGAGTCAGAGGAGGAATGTGGCTTTGAGGAGGAAGACCAAACACAACAGGCATCCCAGGGTGCTCGTTGTCACCTATCTGGTACCCGTGGTGTTGTACGTGGCTGGGGGGAAGAAGATACCTTCAGTGAGATCATTGAGGATGAGGAATGGAACATAAGTAGCTTGGCATCCAACCTTGTGCAAATGGGGTCTTTCATGCTGTCGTGCCTGTTGAGGGACCCTCATATAAAAAGGCTGAAGGAGAACGACCTGTACTGGGTGTCCACGCTACTAGACCCCCGGTATAAGCAGAAAGTGCCTGAAATGTTACCAAATTACCGCAAGTCGGAAAGGATGCAGCAGTTCCAAAATAAATTAAAAAGTATGCTTTACACAGCGTATAAGGGTGATGTCACAGCACAACGGGAATCTAACAGGGGAAGAGGTGAAAGTAATCCTCCGATTCCCATGACCACGCCGGCAAGGACAGGACGCTTTACAGATGTGTTGTTGATGGAGGACATGCGGAGCTTTTTAACTCCTATGCATCGCCACAGCCCTTCGAGGTCCACCCTCAGAGAACGACTCGACTGACAGGTAGCAGACTACCTCGCCTTAACTGCAGATCTCAACATTCTGAGTGGCAATGAACCCCTTGACTACCGGGTGTGCAGGCTTGACCTGTTGCCTGAGCTATCCCAATTTGCGATAGAACTTCTGGCCGCTTCAAGTGTCCTGTCAGAAAGGACCTTCAGTGCAGCAGGAGGTATTGTCACTGAGAATAGAAGTCGCCTAGGTCAAAAAAGTCTAGATTACCTCACCTTTATTAAGATGAATGAGGGTTGGATTACGAAGGGACTGACATTGGGAGATACATTCGACTAAAAAAGGCCTGATGAGATGAGCTGCCTTTGGCTAAAAATGGTCCACACGATGCTGTATTTTATCTTCGAATGCCGGATGACTTGCGTGACTTATCCGCCACCAACTAGGGTTCAAGCCGCAATGTTTTAGGGCACTTTATGCATGGGAAACAAACATCAATTTTTCTGGCCGCTGCTACAGCAGCGGCTGCAACAATACCTGATTTTTCAGGCATGTGTACATGCCAAATTTTTCTGGCCTCTGGTGCTGCACTGTGGCTTCAAAAACCAAACCAAAAAATAGGCACGTAACAGGGATTAAACTGATAGGAATAGCACTACTTAACACACCACTCCTATCTGGTGGCACATTAGATTGCACGCGCAGTGCCCCAAATTTGAAGTAGGAGGACCGACCAAGCATCTTTTTCCATCTCCCGGTTCCTAAAATCCATGCCATATACACGTCCCCTGGTGCCGCAACTGCCTCTGGGAACCTTACCATGGGTCCCACACCGCACGTCTTGTAATTCTCTGTCTGGTAAATTATCTATCTATCAAATCTATCTATTTATCTATCAAATCTATCTATCTATCGTATCTATCAAATGTATCTATTGCATCTATTGATCTATCTATCTAATCTATGTATCTATCTATCTATCTATCTATCTATCTATCAAATCGATCTATCTCGTGGCCGGACTGTTATTTGACAGCCACTTGTGTTTCGGCCAAATGTCCATCGGCCAAATGTCCGTCTGCCAAATGTCCGTCGGCTAAAAGTCCGGCCACGATTGCAAGCGCAGTGCCCCAAATTTGAAGTAGGAGGACCGAACATGCATTCCTAAAATACATGCCATATACACGTCCCCTTATAGGGGACACCGCAGTGGAAGGTACCCGGCCGATATTTCTTTGCACAAAAGGCAATCCCCAACCTGTACTCGATTGTGCAAAAGGAAGTAACCTTATCATGGGTCCCAGACCGCACGTCTTGTAATTCTCTGTCTGGGAAATTATCTATCTATCAAATCTATCTATTTATCTATCAAATCTATCTATCTATCTATTGTATCTATCAAATGTATCTATTGCATCTATTGATCTATCTATCTAATCTATGTATCTATTTACCTATCAAATCTATCTATCTCATGGCCGGACCAACCAAGCATCTTTTTCCATCTCCCGGTTCCTAAAATCCATGCCATATACACGTCCCCTGATAGGGGACGTAACAGGGATTAAACTGATAAGAATAGTATTACTTAACACACCACTCATATCTGGTGGCACAGTAGTTTGCACACGCAGTGCCCCAAATTTGAAGTAGGAGGACCGACCAAGCATCTTTTTCCATCTCCCGGTTCCTAAAATCCATGCCATACACACGTCCCCTGATAGGGGACACCGCAGTGGAAGGTACCCGGACGAAATTTCTTTGCACAAAAGGCAATCCCCAACCTGTACTCGATTGTGCAAAAGGAAGTAACCTTACCATGGGTCCCAGACCGCACGTCTTGTAATTCTCTGTCTGGGAAATTATCTATCTATCAAATCTATCTATTTATCTATCAAATCTATCTATCGTATCTATCAAATGTATCTATTGCATCTATTGATCTATCTATCTAATCTATGTATCTATCTATCAAATCTATCTATCTCGTGGCCGGACCGACCAAGCATCTTTTTCCAACCCCCGGTTCCTAAAATCCATGCCATATACACGTCCCCTGATAGGGGACATAACAGGGATTAAATTGATAGGAATAGTACTACTTAACACACCTTATAATAATGCAGAGAGAGGCAACACAGAGAGAGGAGTCTGAAGAAGAGGAGTCAGAGGAGGAAGGTGGCTTTGAGGAGGTGGAAGACCAAACACAGCAGGCGTCCCAGTGAGCTTGTTGTCACCTTTCGGGGACCCTTGGTGTTGTACGTAGCTGGGTGGAGGAACAGACCTTCAATGACATCAGTGAGGACAAGGAACGGGACATGGCTAGCTTGGTATCCAACCTTGTGCAAATGGGGAGTTTGCGGTTGTGCAAATGGACTGTTTGCGGTTGTTTGCGGTGTGTTAAACGGGGAGTTTGGTCTGTCACTGTGAAGCGGGCGTAACCCTTATACTAACTGATCGATACAACATCATACCTGATGTTTTAAAGCACGTTATTTCAAACAATTTAGGAATGTTAGGCGATTTATTCCCTTTATGGATTAAAACCAGACTCTGCATCAACTATGTAATTTTACGTGGGAGTTTTGCCATGGATCCCCCTCTGGCATGCTACAGTCCAGGTGTTAGTACCCTTGAAACAACTTTTCCATCACTATTGTGGAAAGAAAGAGTCCCTGTGGGTTTTAAAATTCGCCTGCCTACTGAAGTCAATGGCTGTTCGCCCGGTTCGCCCGTTCGCAAACATTTGCGGAAATTCGCGTTCGCCGTTCGCGAATGGAAAATTTTAAGTTTGCAACATCACTAATCAGCAAGTGATTTAGAAGGTGAGAGTTTTTAATGAGCAAAAGCAGCTATTTTCATTACTCAAATAATCATGAAAAATAATTTTCACATACATTTGTTATTCTGCAGTAGGCTTAACAAGTCTTTTAGATCATATTGCATTTTATAGACGCTAGGACCATCACTTTAACATAATTCTTTAGTAATAATGTAGTGGACTTCAGGATAAGATAAGTGTTTTTGCAGATAGTACACAAGAGTATAATTGAGTTGGTGGGGTAGATAATAAAAAAGGTAGTGATATAAAAAACAGGAGGACTGGAAAAATGAGGGGGATCTGAAATTTAGCACCACAAAGTGGAAAAATTAGGGCTAGAATAAAAGTGGTTGGCTAACATTAGTGCATGTGATATAAGAATATTGTGGGCACGCTAATATGCGTGTGTATTACAAGTTAAAATTAAATGCATTTTTTTTTTTCAGTGCAATCGAATATTACAAGCATTGAGTTAGCACACCTGAAAAGCTTGCATAAAGGGTTAGTGCTAAAATAAAAAAAAGTGGCACCAAACTCATCATAAATACATTTATATATACACTATGCGCCTAATTACGAAGTAAGGTTTTTGCACTTCCGGTATAGCAAGTTGAAAGCAAACAGTTTTGCTTGCACGCTAACCCATTGCACGTAAAAAGCCGAAGTTAGAATATTGTAACCGTGTTGGCGTATTCCCCCATAGATGTCAATGGAGGAAGAAAACTGGAAAAATACTAACACTACTCACGTGCAAATCCGATCGGATATTCTAAAGTGTGCTAACCCAATATGAAAATATTAATATTTCACATTCCAATGTTCTTCAAATAGCAGACTATGTTCTATTTATTCATAAATACATATTTCTGATGGTATTTTGGTACAATGTATACTGCATATGCATTGCCAGTGAGGTAGCGCTGAAAAAGCGCTTTGAGTGCCACTGGGAGAAATGCGCTATATAAATACTAGTTATTATTATTATATTTATATTAATTAGGGTGTTTCATTTTCTAAGGCAAAAAATAAACTGTAAAATGTTTGCAGACTTTGCTTATGCCCCGAGTCTCAGTGATGTAAAAGATATATATGCTAAATTTCAAGAAGATTGGATAATAGTTAGAGATTGCACACTTTGATCTGTTTTGTAAAAGTAGGCAAAAAATACGATTTTTCAATGTTAATTACTTTTTTTGGGAAAACTAGAAATCACAAACTTAAAATACTATTAAAACTATACACTAAGATTAATAGGTAATATGATAGGCAAAACATGTGTTATATTAATCAACTTTGAACGATGCAATCCCTTATTTTGTTTACTTGGTGACGACTTTTCTGTGATGCTCGACTACCCTCAACAAGAATTGTTTTTGTTGTTCATCCCTGACCAATTCGTTATACTTTTTTATCAGAGCAATTCCTCTTTATGTGGTATCATTGACAACATTAAGAGCATTCACCTGGCTTCTTAGAGAATCACTGTAGTATTCTGTCACATCGTGGATCCCAAACAATTCAAAGAACGTCTTTGTTTTATTAGTAATGAAATGGCTTAGGTCTTTTCCTTCAAAAACCATCGGCTAGATTGCGCGTTAGGCTTAAAAAGCAGCGTTGGCCGGTCCTAACGCTGCTTTTTAACGCCCGCTGGTATTACGAGTCTTGAGAAAAAATCCTATTGGCTGATGCCATCAGCCAATAGGATTGAGCTGACATTCTATTGGCTGATTGGAACAGCCAATAGAATGCCAGCTCAATCCTATTGGCTGATTGGATCAGCCAATAGGATTGAATTTTAATTCTATTGGCTGATTGCATCAGCCAATAGGATTTTTTCTACCTTAATTCCGATTGGCTGATAGAATTCTATTAGCCAATCGGAATTGAAGGAACGCCATCTTGGATGATGTCACTTAAAGGAACTGTCATTTAGTAAGAAGACTTCGTTGGAAGAGGATGCTCCGCGCCGGATGTCTCGAAGATGGACCCGCTCCACGCTGGATGGATGAAGATAGAAGATGCCATCTGGATGAAGACTTCTGCCCGTCTGGAGGACCACTTCGCCTGGCTTGGATGAAGACTTCTCCTGGCTTTGTTGAGGACTTCGGCCAGGTTGGATGAAGACTTCTCCCGGTAAGGTGATCTTCAAGGGGTTAGTGTTAGGTGTTTTTAAGGGGGTATTGGGTGGGTTTTAGAGTAGGGTTGGTTGCGTGGGTAGTGGCTTTTAATGTTGGGGGGGATTAGTAATTTTCTTTACAGATAAAAGAGCTGATTACTTTCGGGCAATGTCCAGCAAAAGGCCCTTTTAATGGCTAATTTGTAATTTAGTGTAGGGTAGGGCTTTTTTTTATTTTGGGGGGCTTTTTATTTTGTTAGGGGGATTAGATTAGCTGTAATTAGTTTTAAAATCTTGTAATTTGTTTATTATTTTCTGTAATTTAGTGTTTTTTTTACTTTAGTTAATTTTATTTAATTGTATTTAATTTAGGAAATTTAATTATAGTGTAGTGTTAGGTGTTAGTGTCATTTAAGTTAGGTTTTATTTTACAGGTAAATTTGTCTTTATTTTAGCTAGGTAGTTTATTAAATAGTAAATAACTATTTAGTAACTATTCTACATAGTTAAAATAAATACAAACTTGCCTGTAAAATAAAAATAAAACCTAAGCTAGCTACAATGTAACTCTTAGTTATATTGTAGCTAGCTTAGGGTTTATTTTATAGGTATTTCATTTTAAATAGGAATAATTTAGTTAATTATAGTAATTGTATTTAGATTTATTTAAATTATATGTAAGTTAGTGGGGGTTAGGGTTAGACTTAGGTTTAGGGGTTAATAAATTTAGAATAGTGGCGGCGACGTTGGGGGTGGCAGATTAGGGGTTAATAAATGTAGGTAGGTGGCGGCGATGTTAGGGATGGCAGATTAGGGGTTAATAATATTTAACTAATGTTTGCAAGGTGGTAGTGCGGCAGTTTAGGTGTTAATATGTTTATTATAGTGGCAGTGACGTTGGGGCGGCAGATTAGGGGTTAATAAGTGTAGGTAGTTTGCGGCGACATTGGGGAAGGCAGATTAGGGGTTAATAAATATAATGTAGGTGTCGGCGATGTTGGGGGCAGCAGATTAGGGGTTCATAAGTATAATGTAGGTTGCGGTGGTGTCCGGAGCGGCAGATTAGGGGTTAATAATATAATATAGGTGTCAGCGATGTCAGAGGCGGCACATTAGGGGTTAATAAGTGTAAGATTAGAGGTGTTTAGACTTGGGGTTCATGTTAGGGTGTTAGGTGTAAACATAAATTTTATTTCCCCATAGGAATCAATGGGGCTGCGTTAGTGAGTTATACGCTGCTTTATTGCAGGTGTTAGACTTTTTTTCAGCCGGCTCACCCCGTTGATACCTATGGGTAAATCGTGCACGAGCACGTTACACCAGCTCGCCGCTGACTTAAGCAGCGCTGGTATTGGAGTGAGATGTAGAGCAAAATTTTGCTCTATGCTCACTTCTTGTCTTTTAACGCCGGGTTTGTAAAAACCCGTAATACCAGCGCTGTATGTAAGTGAGCGGTGAGCATAAACTGCTCATTAGCACCGCATAGCCTCTAACACAAAACTCGTAATCTAGCCACATGTTTTTACCCTCTAATCGTTTCACTTCCTTTTTCTTTGCAGGTTTGGTTTCTAAATTTTTAGTCATATTTTCCTTAACAGCCTGAGTAATACGGTCGTCCAAAATAAACAATCCTGCGTTTGTTTCTGACAGATACCAAAGGTGTCTCTTAGCAACTGTGAGAGCACATTTTTTGACGTCTGTCTGCATCTGGGTAAGTGCTCAGAAGCTGTAGCATATCCAAATAATTCTTTGGAGCCCATCGACTTACAATTGCCTCATGCCAAAAGCGAACATATATGAGGCTGATAAAATGTGCAACCCGTTTCATTCCTTCCAATTGTCATTGAGGAATATTCAACTGTTTAGTGAAGAGGACAATTGTAAGTGCATATATTGCCTCCTTGCTTGATGCAGTGCCCCTGGGATCCTGAATGTAATGTTTATTCTTATATGAATCTTTTTTCTTCTTCTTTTGTACACTTAGTTCTTATTTTCTTGGCGGAAACCTTGTCTACTCTACTCATTGACGAACTCATACGATCTTCTCTTTGTGACCTAAGAAATTATTTATCTTCTTGTGATACGCTATTCATGTCCATCACATTTTGCCGGGAAATGTCAAATAACTTGACGAGATCACCTTTCCAAATCTGCCGTTTCACATTTGCTTTATCCGTGTTTCTCAATTTCTCTTTACCCAGATTTTGGTATTCTTTGTAAAGCTTTTGTATACAAGCATGGATATTCTCCTCCTTCTTAATAGGGATATTTGCTTTCCTCCACACTTCCTGTAGTTTAGTACTGGTAGATTTAGCAGCATCCGAAAGTGTTTCTTTCATTTCCTTGTGATGGTAAATAAAAACTAAAAGTACTTGTTCCTTTGAAGGGAGCTGAGCTCCTAAAAACTCACCACTAGGCACCTTTTCTAGCAGCCAAATTCCTCTTTTGGTTCCCATTTTAAAGTTCAATTACCTGCAAAAGATGAAAGAAATACATGGGAAGACCATTAGTGTAAAGCACTTCAATGTTAGAAATTTCACTACTTTGTGATAAAAGTGATCAATGTGTGCAACCCCTATAAATTATTATCCAATCTTCTTGAAATTTGGCATATATATTTTTTACATCACTGAGACTCGGGGCGTAAGCAAAGTCATATGAAAATCACATCTTTGGAAAAATGAAACACCCTAATATATATATATAGTAGGTTGTGGGAAACGGCACTCGCCAATTTAGCATCCACCTGGTGCTCAGCAGAAAAAAGTACATTCAGTGAAATAGAACTGGATCCAATGGATGGCCTCCATTGTCTAGTAAGATCCAAGAACAGCCGGCACACAGGAATTTTTCAAAGATCCGATTTATTTGGTAAGTGAGAAACCAGGCGTTTCAGCTCTACCGTGAGCCTTTCTCAATGGTATACAGACCGGATAATGCAATCCTCAAAACACACACCTTAAATACCCACCCATATCCAAGTGACCACCACTTGTATACCATTGAGAAAGGCTCATGGTAGAGCCGAAACGTCTGGTTTCTCACTTACCAAATAAATCGGATCTTTGAAAAATTCCTGTGTGCCGGCTGTTCTTGGATCTTACTAGACAATGGAGGCCGTCCGTTGGATCCAGTTCTATTTCACTGAATGTACTTTTTTCTGCTGAGCACCAGGTGGATGCTAAATTGGCGAGTGCCGTTTCCCACAACCTACTTGTATTTACATTATTTTGAAATGTGCACCCAACTATTTGTTGCTTTATTGCTACATTGACATTTGCTGCTATATCTGTGGATAATACTCAGGACCTGCTCAGTTATTGTTAACAGGGGACTTTCACTATCTTCACGAAGTTGTATTGGTATGGAAACATCAAACACTATTCATGAAGTGTCCACTAGTGAAGATCCATACGGACATATAGAAGATGCAGCCCGCATTCGCTGTGATGCAGACCTGCAGGAGTTAGAGGAAACGAGAGGTGAGACACCTAATAATATTTATCACAAGCTGTTACATCTTGAAAAGAAAGAAGTAGATTTCCATCTGCATGCGGTATATTTATCGAAATACCACAAATTGAAATTTATACCTAGAGGGTTTAGAGTAAAAAATATCCCCACCTTGGGTAGAAATAATATTGATTTTTGTAGGAGATGGTGTGGTATTTTAAGCAAATGTTCCCATGACCTTATGCTGTTGGTAATAGAGGAAGTTTCTAAGCTTAAATGTTAGAAAAGAAATTGACTCAGTAAAATAATCTCTACTGACTGTTCTCACATCTGACACCACCACTGACTGGATCACTAAACTTAAGACCCAAATTGATAAGTATAAACAAGACCTCCTGACCTTTAAAAACAAAAAATTTGTGACTGTTGAAAACGATTACAGAGAAAAAAAGGTATACAGCTGGCTGTTTGGAAGGGACAATATTTGGACTGAACGTAGGAGACAGCCCTTTAACAAAAACAGACAAATTAACCTTACTACAGTGGACAGCAGCGGGGGTGACTCCTCAGAAGGTGAGAATCAGACCCCCAGTGTTAGTACACACAGTGGGGTAACTACACGTTCTGCTCAAAAGCCCCCTTTAGCCGTTGGCCCAGAGGTGGAAATCTCAGGAGGGGGAGGGGCAAGACGAAAAAATCAACAGCGTCAGAAAAAAACAACACAATAGTTTATAATTTAAGCAAACGCCCCCTCACTTGTGACGAAATAAGAATATTGAACAAAGGTTTATCCTTTGTACCAACCCCACGCTGTGATCTATTTGACCTGCTGGTTGATATGGGGAGATTCCAAAGACAAATAAAGCTCAAAGATTTCTTTAAAGACAAAGGGGAATATACCCCTAAACCTTTTAAAATGAAAAGCACATTTGAACCCGTTAACACCCACTCATCAATAAAAACGTTTCATCAGATTTGTACCACTTTCCTTATAGAATCGCATAAGAACCTACCTATGTCCAGGGATAACCTGACAGGTGGTGAGAGGCGGGCTATCAGATCCTTGTCTACTGACAGGGACATAGTCATTAGGCCAGCGGACAAGGGTGGTGCCACTGTGATACTTGATTATTCACAGTATAGAGGGGAGGCGTTCAAACAGCTGCATTATATTGACACATATCGTCCACTCCAATCTAATCCGACATTACTTTTTAAAAAACAAATTGATGCGTTCCTAGGGATGGCCTGTCAGGCAGGTGTTATTAATGATGATGTACTGGGATTTCTTACGGTAGATCATCCGATTTGCCCAATACTACCTAAAATACACAAATCGCTTGAAGACCCACCTGGCAGACCTATTGTCTCTGCCAGGGGGTCACTCATGCAACCACTAGCAGAGTTTATTGATTTCTACCTTCAGCCAGTAGTACAGAATACACCAGCACATTTGAAGGACTCCTCTGAATTAATTAAACTACTGAAAGGTGTAGATGACTTGACCTCAAATGACATTCTAGTCACCATGGATGTGGTAAGTCTATACACCGTGATCCCTCATGCCCATGGAATTGACATGGTAAGACAAATCCTGACTGACAACTACCTGTATATGGGCCCCCCTATTGAATTTCTTCTGCATTTGTTGAAGTTCTGTCTGGAGAAAAATTACTTCCGGTTTGAGGATAAATATTTCTTACAGATTATGGGCACAGCGATGGGGTCGAATATGGCCCCATCCTATGCCAATATCTATATGGCAATGTATGAGGAAAATAATGTCCTCTCCAGGCAGAACCCCATCAAATTATACCGACGGTATATAGATGATGTCTTTTTAATTTGGAGTGACACATCTGAAAGTCTTGTTAAATGGATTGATGAATTGAACTCTCTTGATTCAACCATCAGATTTAAAATGGAACACAAAGAGAGAAGCGCTCTACCAGGAACGAACAACAGCTCAGTGGCTTGTTCTATGGCGATTTACCACCCGGAAGCAGCCTCTTTTAGACCAGTGTGCTTTTCACAGAAGAAAACTTTCCTGAAGTATATCAGTCTGATCCCGCCAAGTAAGGTCAGTCCAGCCCCGAAATACCAGGCAATTCTCCTCTGAACAAGGAACATGACAACCCCAGACGATCATTTCGGCCTCCTATGGGCCTCGTCAGTGAGGTGCAGCCACATTCCTCTAAGCACACTGGGCAAGGAGTCCACGTCTGGTTTCCCCCATCACCCATAGGGAGACTTCCCCAGGGTCAAAATAATTGGCATACAAAGAGAGAAGCGCTCTACCAGGAACAAACAACAGCTCAGTGGCTTGTTCTATGGCGATTTACCACCCGGAAGCAGCCTCTTTTAGACCAGTGTGCTTTTCACAGAAGAAAACTTTCCTGAAGTATATCAGTCTGATCCCGCCAAGTAAGGTCAGTCCAGCCCCGAAATACCAGGCAATTCTCCTCTGAACAAGGAACATGACAACCCCAGACGATCGTTTCGGCCTCCTATGGGCCTCGTCAGTGAGGTGCAGCCACATTCCTCTAAGCACACTGGGCATGGAGTCCACGTCTGGTTTCCCCCATCACCCATAGGGAGACTTCCCCAGGGTCAAAATAATTAGCATACAAAGAGAGAAGCGCTCTACCAGGAATGAACAACAGCTCAGTGGCTTGTTCTATGGCGATTTACCACCCGGAAGCAGCCTCTTTTAGACCAGTGTGCTTTTCACAGAAGAAAACTTTCCTGAAGTATATCAGTCTGATCCCGCCAAGTAAGGTCAGTCCAGCCCCGAAATACCAGGCAATTCTCCTCTGAACAAGGAACATGACAACCCCGACGATCGTTTCGGCCTCCTATGGGCCTCATCAGTGAGGTGCAGCCACATTCCTCTAAGCACACTGGGCAAGGAGTCCACCTCTGGTTTCCCCCATCACCCATAGGGAGACTTCCCCAGGGTCAAAATAATTTGCATACAAAGAGAGAAGTGCTCTACCAGGAACGAACAACAGCTCAGTGGCTTGTTCTATGGCGATTTACCACCCGGAAGCAGCCTCTT